>NW_028135017.1:0-114483 GCF_964662115.1 Mustela nivalis
AGACGATAACGAAATTTAAGATGCCATATATGCGACAACAAGAAGGAATCCACAGATGTCCTGAGGAACCGAACCACCAGAGCAAGGTAACAGGCAAACTTGATCGCTGGTGATGGAAGAGAAGCAGGGGGCAGGGAGTGACTGACTGGGAAGGAGCAGGAGGGAACCTCTGGTGTGCTCAGAATGTTCCTGATCCTCATCTGGGTAGTAGTTACACACAGCGTGCCGCATGCTAGGACTCATGTGCTGTGTGTGTGTATTACACCTCAGCAAGCTTTACCAAAGGCAACGGTCCTCTAAGAGCCCTGGCGGGCAGGAATCACACACTGGAGCAGGTCCTCTGAGCATGACTTTCTAAGGATTTCGGTGCACAGCCGGCAGGAGCATTGTAGATATGTTTATGGAGACCTATTTCACCACAGACACCAAAAACCTTACAGTGGGTCCTTGATTCAATTCTACTTCAGTCATTTTCTGCTAAGGATTGTGCTACAGATGTGCACACAGACTTAGGTTTCAAGAATACTTATCACAGCAGAACAAATACAAGAGGGAGGCAGCAACAACACGGACCCAGAGGAAACTGTGTGATACCGCGGACTCATTAAAATCGACATTTAAAAATGTAAATGGAAAACGACTACAAGATATTACTTACAATTAAAGAGCAGGTCACCCAACAAGCTGACACCTAAGATATATGAAGAATATACTCAATATGATTAACTATGATTAGCTAAGGTCATGAGGGGTTATGGGATTTCTTAAAATTTTATCATTTTTCCCTAAAATGTACATATATTACTTATTAATAAGAAAAAATACACAATCACACTTCTTAAAAATAAAGGTGAGTTTTCAACTCTAAAACTGAGTACCAGGGGCGCCTGGGTGGTTCAGTGGGTTAAAGCCTCTGCCTTTGGCTCAGGTCATGATCTCAGGGTCCTGGGATCGAGCCCCGCATCGGGCTCTCTGCTCAGCAGGGAGTCTGCTTCCTCGTCCTTCTCTCTGCCTGCCTCTCTGCCTACTTGTGATCTCTGTCAAATAAAATAAATAAAATCTTTAAATAAATAAAATAAAACTGAGTACCAGACCCCACACAACTCCCAGATTCCCCATGGATTCAGAGCCCTGCTGCCTGCAGAAGCGCTCTATCGACGCTCATCACAGTGGCTGAGACAGATTAAATAAAGAGATAACATTGCAGATTTCCTGTCTCTTATCCGACTGTGCAGATTGGTTACACAAATCCAAATCCATACATGCATTAGATCTCACTGAACTGCGTACGCCCTGAGAAAAAGACCCTGTAAAGCAATTCCCTGTAAAAATACGAAAGTATTTCTGACAGCAAAAGTTTTCAGATGCTGTAAAGAAAAAAAAAAACTAAAAAGGCACGACCTTCCCTGATTAATCAAGTCTCCCTCGAGAGAAGGCTACCACTTCCCCAGGTAATCTCATCGCCTCAGACGAAACCATGTTTCTCTGTGAAGTGGAGGTGATCGCGGCTTTCTCGGAGTACTCGCAAAGGTTTGGCGTGATTATGAAACGGAACACTATGACCGGGGCCCGCTGGTTGTGGTCACTGTCATGCCCACAGCCTGAACACCACCTCCAGGAAGCTCCCTTCTCTGAATTCTGTGTGGTAGGGGCACGTGGCTGACTATTAGGGAGCACTGCATAAGGCATACCCTGTCGCTTGCCCAGACGCCCAGCTCCTCCCGGAGCCACCGAATGCCATACAGAGCTAAAGCTGGGAGCAGTGGCTCACCGTGGACACCAATGACGAGGGCCCAGGTACCTCAGCTCACAAACCCATTACAAGCATATACATTTAACTCTAGCTTTAAGATGTTTCTCCTCTTACTTCTCAGTCAAAAAAGACTTTAAGCCGAGTAAACCAACAACAAACCCTAAGATAAAACATTTAACTGTGTTAATTTCCTAAGGCCTACGGTCGTCTTCAGCTTCTCAAGGTCACACCTCCCTGCTGAATGATTACCGAGGGTTGCTGACATGGTACACAGAAAAAAAAAAAACTCTTAGGATGTCCAGCCTCTAAGAGAAAAAGCAAACAGCTCAGAATGCAGCCAGCCATGGCAAAGGAACCAACGACAAAGCCAAACACAGAGGGGCCCCTGAGCATCTGGGAATCTGCCTGTTCCTTTGGCTCCTCAGAGGAAACGAGTCACAAGACTGCTCAGAATGGGAAATGAGAAGGGCAGAAGCCCAGAAACCAGCGCGTCCTGAATTTCATGCTGCTTCCAAGGAGTGAGCCCGCCTGCTGTGCTGCTGTGTCAGTTATTTACACAGTGGGCAGGTGAGGCTGACAGCTTGAAGGGGTTATTTTAGAGGGAGAGCTGTAAGTCTGATCAGGAGAAGGTTCTGGACCCTGGGGTCCCAGCACGCATCTCCAGCTTCCAAGCTGACCCTCCCTTCAGACAGGGTTTAAGAGGCAGCAGGGCAAGCATGGTCTTTGTATTTAAATCACCTCAAGGGGGCCCATATCTCCAGGCACAACCAGAAGCCAGGGAGGAGAGGGAAGGGGGAGAGGGAGAGGGTACCTCCACTCCTATCTGCTGGCTGCACTTCTGGAGCACCTGATCCAGGAAGCTAAATGTGTGGACAGAACAGAAGGAAGAATCTGGGAAGACTGGAAGACTAGAAGAGCTGTTCGTGGACTAGTCTCAACCTGAACCACAGAAACACCTCTGCCTCCCTGCCCTCCTCCCCTCGGCTGGGCACCAGGTGCCTCCCTACTGCACTCCAGATGCAGATCCAAGCTCAGGGGTGCCCAGTGCCGATGCCTCTCTCCGGCGCAGGGACTCTAGGGCATCAGCGGGACTCCTAGACAGCACCTGTGATCTCTAATTTAAAACCAAAACCAAAATCCCCAACCAGCCCAATCCAGCACAAGCAATACATATTTATGTGTAAGACACCTATGCACACATACACATTCACTTATCTACACACACACACACACACACACACACACACGCTTTTGCAGCAGAAGGCAGGCATGAAACCTGTTCCCTAAGTCCTTTGCTTTCCTCATCTGCTTCTAGCAGCAACAGCCATTTCTGCTACAGATTTTCCTATTCGAGGGTTGATCACAGATCCAAATGCCACCATCCTGTTTGCCACCCTTTCCTACTCCACCGGCCCGCTGACGTCTGTCAGTGAACCAGGGAACAAAGATGGAAGACAGGCCCAAGCTGCCTTCCTAAAGTGGGGTTATATTTGACACTTTAATAAACCTCAGAGCCTGAGCCTCTCTGCTCTCAGACTGGCCAGGGTGCAGCTCTCACTCTTACCAAACCCGTCCATCTCTCCTCCCCCCACCGCGGGGCACAAGGGTTTTCTCTGCCCGGCATCTATTTCCAGGCCCCATAAATCATATCCCATTGTTCCAGGCCATCTGAACTCATGCTTAATAAACCATCCACCTCACCCTTCCGCCACCACCCCGAATTTCCCACAGGGAAAGACTGTTTCAAGAAGAAAAGGAAATTCTTCATTAGGGCTGGATTTTAAAAGCAAGCTTCCACAAAAAACCAGAAAACAAAATTGGGTATAAATACCATCCAATAACCACTAAATGTCTTTGGTTAAAGCACCTGCCTGCCTGTGATTCTCAGGTCCAGATGTGAGCTCAGTGCACATCCAAAGGAAGCAGAATTTGAACCTGATGCTAAATGACAAATGATCCTGAACTTCATGACCATTTAAGTGCCACAGTGGCTAGACTAAATTGCTCTGATGCAGAATTTCTCCCAAGTATAGGTTACTGAGAAACAGAATATTGCTTGAAAATGTATTTAGGTGCGCTCATCCTTCTCAGACCAACACTCATGGGCTCTTAGTCATAACCAGGCTTAAGCTAACACGATTCCCCTATTTTCCCCAGAGAGGGAGGGAAACAAGAGGACATGTCTCTCATGTTCCAAGATCAAAAACTGGATCACAGCACTCACAGCATCAAGTCTGCCAAACCAGAGCTCTGGGTATGTACAATTCTTAAAGAGCTAATTGAATGGAAAACAGCCATCTGGGGCTGGAAACCCTTATGACATTCTGGGAAATGTATGGGCTTTAAAAGGATTATGCAGGGTGATGTGACTTTCAAAATTCCCAAACTCTGAACTGAAGCCTAAATGAGAATATGTTAAATTCACCCATTCCAAAACACAGCACAGTTGACTCGGACCCTAGAGCCCAGCTGTAGCTCAGGGTGTCCACACTGCAGCCTGTCTGTGGGAGGTCTGCAGACCACTCCCTGCTGAGAGAGTCCAGCCAACCCAATCAGCCTACCAGCAGGCTGTGGCACAAGGTCCAGATCCTAGCCCAGGCACCAGCCAGGGTTCCCTTTGGCCTGCCCTCTTATGGTTGAACAACAATCAAGGAGAGCCACAGGGAGAGCGGCATTGGGTCCAGTATGGCCACTCCCTGGTCCTCCACAACACTGGTTGCACACTCTTCAACACAAGAAAATGGTGTGCAGAAACAAGGGCCTGCCACAGTAGGCTGTCGAGCAAGGAACAGAAAGCATCAGGGGACAGGTGGGACTGCTGGCTGGTCTCCACCTCTCCCAGAGGGCAGAGGCCGCAGAGCTTCTGCAGGCTAAGCAGAGACGTGTCAGAATTACCTTCCCAAAAAGTAGGCAGTAAAGGAGGATTTCAAGCAGCCACAACCACCAGCAGGCCTGCGACCTCCAGATATCAGGGGCTTGACCATGACCGTGTGGGTAAGCAGAACACACAAGTGCCTTCTGGAGCGAGAGAAGACAGCTTAACGCTGATAACTGGTCCTCTCACTCTTCTCTGCTCTCAGCAAGTGATCCTGAAAGGGATGGACAAAGTTGGTCAGATTCACTGGAGAAAACACGAGCCAGTGAAGACGTCCCGGCTCGCACTAGGCCTCCCTCCAAAGGCTGGCTGCCCCACCCCTGGCACCTGGGTAACCCTGCTCTGGGGCCATCCACACAAAACGATTTACGTACCCCCCACCCGCAACAAACACACACAGACACAGACACACACACACACACACACACACACAAGCTGCATCGGGCTTTAGGAACCTAACTCAAATGCACCCCTAACAACAACCCCACAGATGTGACTGGGTTGGACACTCCCAGCAAGGGAGGGAAGGCCCCCCCCCTTGGGTCCTTGCCAGCGGCAGGGTGCCACCTGGTCCTCCGCCTCATCCTCTCCATCCGCGGGGAAGTCGGAGCGGCCCCCACCAACCACCACCACGCAACCAGATTGATTCTCGCACTTCAAATCCCCGCTGCCAGGGCCCCATCTGTGTGCTGACCGAAAAGCCGCCCTCAAGCAGCCGGCCGGCGGAGCGTCTGGAGTTCTCCCAGCCCCGCGCTCACGCCTCCCCAGGCAGCCCCCGCACCCGCGGGCCGCGCCTTACCGCCAGTGTCCACGAAGCGCGGGGGCAGGCGGTCCCGCAGCGTGGCACTCCAACCCGCGCTGACCTCGTCCTCGTGGGACTCCTGCCCTTCGGGGGCGGCGGGAGGCAGCGGGGGGCCGGGGCGCTCGTGTTCGGCGTCCGAGGAGGCGGCGGAGGAGGAGCGCGAGGCGGCGGACGTGCTGTAGAAGGCGCTCCCGCCGCTGTCCGGCCAGACTCGCCAAACACTTCGTCCCAGATGTGCAGGCTCTCGTGGCGCGCGAGGGCCGCCTCGAGCAGCGCCGGCGCCCTCCTCCGCGCGCTCCCGCCGTCCTGGGCCATGGCCTCGGCCGCCGCCCGCGCGCCCGCCCCCCAGAGCGCCTCCCAGCCGCACGCGCCGGGCACCGGGCCCGCGCGGCGGCCCGCCGCCCCCCACCAGCGCAGCACGCAGCACAGCGCCTGCCGCCCCACGCCCGGCCGGCCCGCCATCTTGGCCGCCTCGGGCCCAGCGCCCGAGGAAGCGCCCTCGGAGCTCGGGCGCCGCAGGCTGCAGGCCGCGGAGGACGCAGGGCGCGAGGGCGGGAGGCAGGGGCTGCGGCCGGACCCAGGTGCCGCCGCTACCGCCGCCGCTGCGTCTCCTCGGCGCCCGCTGCATCCCCCCGCGCCCTCCCGCCGCACCCCGCGCTCCCTGGCCGACCTTCCCGGCCGGAGCCGCCAGAGACGGACCCGCCTCCTCGCACCTGAGGCCCGCCCGCCGGCCAATGGGGAGCAGTCCGGGGCGGGGCCCGCGCGGGGCACGCCCCACACCCCTCGGCGGAGCGGGGCGAGGAGAGCAGCTGCGGCGGCGGTGGCGGCAGGGGGGAGGGCGGCCGGTGGCTTCCTCGCCTGCGGGACGTGTGGCCCGGGACGGCCACCCGCAGGCCCCGCGCGGCCCCGCAGGGGGGAAGTGAGGAACCCAGTGGGGGTCGGGGGTTGGGGGGGACGCAGCCGGTCTTCCCGCCGCCCCAACCGGCTCACGGAGCGTGAAGCCCGCGCTCTCGGTCCCCTTCCGCAGTCGGCGCCGGCGGCGGCGGGGAGCTGTCTGCCCCGGTGGTTCTGAACCAGGCGCTGCGGAAATTCCAGGTAGGCGCTGGGCCTGAGGGTCACGATTCCCGTGGCTGCTGTGGCTGCTGCTGCTTCGATGCTCCACAGCCGGCTGTACCTTGAACTCTTGCAAGCACAAGGGCTATCTGGCTTCCGGGAGCCTTGCTCTAATAAGGAGCCCTCCTCGCTGGTTCATTCCTGGGGTCAGGTGGTGACTCAGTCTCGCTTCAATACCCCTGTAATTTCAGGGGGTCAACATCCGATCTTAGTCATTTTTTCCGTCTTTGACCTTTGACATCTTTAAAATCAAAATATTCATTACCTTCCAAATATTAATTACTCTAACACCACCACTGCAACATCTTCACCCATACATTTGACACACTTGTCTGTTAAAGTACGGCACAATCACCCAGGCTTCAGTGTTCTGATAAACAATAGATCAGAAAGGTTTCATCCATCCCTCTGCCTTGGCCAGGAGTGCGTGGCACTCATTCCATTGATGACGATACACGTGATCAGGCGTTTCTTGCTCCTCTCTCCCTCCCAACAATAATGCAATAAGTCACAATGATGGTAATTGGGCCATAAAGTCACTTGCACTCTGAAATAAAATAAATCCACAGAGATGTGAAGGGCTTGCAAATCCTACTGGGTATAAACTAAATAAGGATTACACGAAAGGGAAAGGCATATTGCTATTTCATGCATAAAGGATGCAGATGCATAAAGGGTGAAGATGTTGGTACCACCAGCTAAGGTCGTTCTAACAGCAGGTGAGCAGCTTCTGCTCTCGCCCTCCCCTCGCAAACCCCTGTTTCCTCCTCCCAAACCAGAGTCTCTGTACCAGCATGAATTCCTGATCATCACTGAAAGATGATATATAAAAAGGAAAGGATTCACATGACATTGATTTGTATATGAATTGGCTGATATACGTGAAATTGTTTGCAAAGCATTTCAACTCCGTTGGAAGAATTGTGTCACAGAAAAGAACTGGTTTCCAGCACTTCTCTATACTGTGTTAACCAGGGAAAGATTCTGAAGAGAGTTCATACAGGTAATCAGACTTAAAAAGGTCATTGACAGATAGATTAAAGACGAAAAGTAAGATTGCGTAGCTCAAGTTCAAATTCTGCAATTAGGAATTCTGTAATACTCCTGTAAAATTTAATGACATATATTTTAAAAAATAATTGAAAGGGATCAAAACACTGAAATACATAGGAAGAACTCCTTCTCTTCTCCAGGCAGCCAATGAAAAGTCAGCAGCTAAAGTAAGTATTTTAAAAACAGTGGCTTGCTTTGCTACCCAGAGGAAGCAGGAAGTAGAGTAGTAACAGTTACAAGGATCGAATCAGTCTTCCATTGTGCCAAATCTGCATTTGTATGGTGCTAATCCCAAAGAAACCTTAGAGTCTTTGTGCTTATGAGCTCTCAAGTGCTTGTAGCTCACAGAGCATGCAACACTGGGAGAGGATTATATGGTCACAAAAGAAACAGACTGGGAAATCAAATTGTTATCCAAACCCTGGCCCAACAAAAATGAGATGGCTATGTCCATTTAGAATCAAGGGTTTAGCAACCAAGTGCTACTTTGTTTAAACAAATGTTTCCGACCAAGAACAGTAAAAATACTTCAGCCTTTAAAAACAGGTGGCTGATTCTCCTTGTGAAAGGAGGGGAGGAAAGGGAAGAAAACAACTGGAAAACAAAAACCAAAAAACTTTCCCATCTGCTTGGCAACCTCCTACTCGATGCTATGATTATGGTTCTACATCATTAAGTTTTACAAGTAATGTTTTCTGGGAGGATAATTATAAAACCAGCATTATACTGAGATCTTTTAACTTTGAGTCATTTAAACACATCTTCCAAATAATACAACTTTGTAATATAATTAATTTTAAGATTAATTATAATTAATATTGAGCTTTTGGTTCATAGTCTGCACAAAAGGATCCAGGGTAGTAAGAACAACCCATTTCTGTAGTAGATTCCTTAGGCTTTGTTAAGCCAGAGAGGTTCATGCTCTTGTGAAACTGGGGATAATAGCCATATTTCATTGAGTCTTGGCCTCCTTTCCTGGTATAGTTTAATAAGAAACAAAAAATGCTACCATTCAAACTATGATACAATGTTTTCTTTTCATTAATATTTTAATTTAAATGTATTCAAAAAGCTCTTTGGTAAGTATTTAGACAGATTTTTATTACATATGGCCTTAATGCATACATAAAATAAAAGTTAAAATTTTTGGTTAACGTTTTTCCAAACCTCACATTAAGAATCTCACTACTTTTATTTACTTTCTAACTGAGAGATTTCAGTGCCCAGATTTTTCTCACAATATGTTCCTCTGAGCCACCCAGAGCTTTTGTCATGCTGCACTTAAAAAATTACTATTAGACATATACCTGACATTCAATGTTAAATTAGTTTCAGTTGTACAACATAGTAATTTGACAATTCTATACATTACTCAGTGATCACCACAGTAAGTATATCATCACGTCACCATATAAACTTATTATAATATCATTGGCTGTATTCCCAATGCTGTACTTTTCATCTCCAGATGAGAACAGGAAATTATTTTATTTATTTAATAACAGTAAATTTGTACCTCTTAATCCCCTTCACCTATTTCACCCATCCCCCATCCACCTTCCCTCCCATAACCACCAGTTTGTTCTTTGTATTTAAGAGTCTTTTTTTGTTTTGTTTTGTTTTTTTTTTTTGTCTGTTCACTTGTTTCTTTTTTTATATTCCATATAGACGTGAAATTACAGGGGCCCCTGGGTGGCTTAGTGGGTTAAAGCCTCTGCCTTTGGCTCAGGTCATGATACCATGTTCCTGGAATTGAGCCCCGAGTTGGGCTCTCTGCTCGGTGGGGACCCTGCTTCACCTGCCTCGCTGCCTGTCTCTCTGCCTACTTGTGATCTCTCTCTCTTTCAAATAAATAAATAAAATCTTAAAAAGAAAAAAAAAGGAAGTGAAATCATATGGTATTTGCCTTTCTCGGTCTGACTTATTTCTCTTAAACTAATACCTTCTAGATCCAGCCATATTGTCACAAATAGCAAGATCTCATTCTTTTTTATAGCTGGATAATATTCCATTATATATCTATATACACCATATCTTTACCCATTCATCTACTGATAAACACCTGAACTGCTTCCATATACTGGCTATTATAAATAGTGCTGCAGAAAACCTAGGAGGGCATATATCTTTTTGAATCAAGTGTTTTTATTTCCTTTGGGTAAATATCAAGTACTAGAATTACTAAAGCATATGGTAAATCTATTTTTAATTTTTTGAGGAACCTCCATACTGTTTTCCACAGTTGTTGCACCAATTTACAATCCCACTAAAAATGTACAGAGGTTCCTTTTTCTCCACATCCTGGCCAACACTTGTTCTTTCTTGTCTTTTTAATACTAGCCATTCTGACAAGTATAAGGTGATAGATCTCCCTGTGGGTTTGATTTTATTTTCCTGATGATGAGTGATATTGAGCATCTTTTCACATGTCTATTGGGTGTCTGTATGTATTTTTTGGAAAAATGTCTATTAAGTCCTCTGCCCATTTTTCAATTGGATTATATGTTGGGGTTTGGGTTTTTTTGGGGTTTGGTGTGTGTGTGTGTGTGTGTTCTTTACATATTTTGGTTATTAATTCTTTATTTTATTTATCATTCACCACTGTATTCTCCCATTCTGTAGGTTCCCTTTTGGTTTTGTTGCGGGTTTCCCTTACTGTGCAAAAGCTTTTTATTTTGTTGTAGTCTTAATAATTTATTTTTGTTCTTGTTTCCCTTGCCTAAGCAGACATACCCACAAATAATGTTGCTAAAACCAATCTCCAAGTGATTACTGCTTATTGTCTTTTAGGAGTTTTATTGTTTCAGGGCTCTCATTTATTCATTTAATTTTTTTTTAAGTAAGCTTTACACTGAATGTGGGACCTAAACTCACAGCCTCAAGAATAAGAGTCACATGCTGTAAAGGCTGAGCAAGACAGGCACACCTCACACTTCACATTTAGATCTTTGATCCATTTTGAGTTTCTTTATGTGTATGGTAAAAGAATGTGGTCTAGTTTCATTCTTTTGCAAATGGCTCTCCAGTTTTCCCAACACTGTTTTTGAGGAGACTTTCTTCTGTTACATATACTTGCCTCCTTTGTCAAAGATTAATTGACCATATAATTGTGGATTTATTTCTGGGCTCTCTATCCTGTTTCCGTTGATTTATGCGTATATTTTCTCCCAGTACCCTACTGTTTTGATTACTATAACTTTGTAGTATATCTTTAAATCCAAGAAACTGATACCTCCAGCTTTGTTCTCCTTTCTCAAGATTGTTTTGCATGCTACACTTCTTATAAAAGTATTCTGAGGTCATCCAAATTGCCACCCCTCCATTCTGCTTGGTTTGATGCTGGTAGGGTTTCTCTTTTTCTTTTTTCTTTTTTTTTTTTCCTTATCTGAGATTTTCATATAATAACCAGTTTATTTTCTTTCTTTAAATGGTCCTCAAAAGGCCTGTGGCTTGGCATGCCAAGGGATGTAGATGATCAGTTGGTGCCCTAGGAGCAGTAACCACATGGCACAGGGTCAAGCTGTGGTAACTTTATAGGGACTTCCACCTGCTCAGCCCCAACTATAAGACAATTCCTGACATTGGAGATGTGAAAGAAAATGGGAGGGGAGGGGCATCTTAAAATCCATAAAATATGGCATATTGTCTCCTGTTTGTACTTATACAATTTCTGATTTTGCAAATGGCCAAGCTGCCGCAGGGAACAAAAATGAGGTCCTAAGGTGGCAGAGACTGACCTGGCCAGCCCTGTACTGCACAGGCTATGTGTTACTGGATCAGTATGAATGGAGAAAGCAGGGGTGAGTCAGGGAAGCTGCTGCTTCTCCCTACATTGCCTTCATCACCCACAGGGAGGGGGCCCAAAGCCAAGGAGGACCTCCTGGAACTGAGACAGGGGAGGGGAAAAGAAAGCTGAACGATGCCACAGCTGCTGAACCATGACCAAAATATGGGGGAGAAGGCTGGAGGCAAATGTGCATGGTACACCGTGACATTTGGAGTCCTAGGTGACATAGAAGCTTAAGGATCCAACCTTGCTCAAACTGATTTTACATGATGATTTTATCTACTAATCAACCCAGAGATGCAGAGAATGAAATAGGGCAATACTATAGAAAATGCTTGAGAGAAATCTCTCTTATGATTGAGATAACCTGATATTTCCATTGATTCATTCATTCATTCATTCGTTCAACAATTATGTACTGAGTATTATGTATCAAATCCTCTTCTGAACACAGAATAAATAAGGAAAAAAACCCACAAATACCATTTTTATAGCACATGCATTCAAATAGAAGAGAGAGAACAGACAGTAAATAAATAAATATATAATATGTCAGCTGTTGATAAGAAGTCAAAAGTAGAGAGGGACAGAAAGTATGTTGATTGTGATGGTGCTGGTGCTGTCTGTGTGTGCAGTTAGGGGAGATTACTCTGATAAGAAGACATTGGCATATCCTTGAGTGGATTCAGAGAACAAGAAGGGTACATTTAAGAAGAGGAAACAAGTGCAACGCCCCAAGAAAGGCACGCACTTGCTGTACTCTGTTAAACACTAAGGAGGCTGGTGAGCGGAGGCAGAGACAGCTGAGTGAAGAGGTAGGAGATGAATTGAGAAGGAAGTTGAGTGTTAAATTTTGTAAGACTGAATTTTGTATTGAGTGAAATGGGGAGCCATTGGAGATTTTAGAGCAGAGAAATAACAAGGTCTGACTTTTGTCTTAAACGGATTGCTTTAACTGCTGAGTGGAAAATAAACTAGAACAGAGCAAAGATGGAATCCAGAAGACCAGATAGGAGACTATTACAATAACTCATAGAAGACGGTGTTTTGGACCACAGTGGGAGTAACTGAAATGTGGAGAACTGGTCAGATTTAGAATATATTTTGAAGCTAGAATCCACAGTTTCTACCAAAGAATTAAACGTGGGCAGTGAAAGAAAGAGATGAATCAAGAATGACTCTACAGTTTCCTGTTTGAGCTATTGCAAGACCAGCAGAGCTCGAGAAGAATAAGAGCTTGGTTTTGAACATGTTGGGTTTAACTCATCTAGGTAGATCTGGAAAGCAGGCAGTGGAAGAAAGCTCAAAATCCAGGTCTGGACTGGAGGTGGAGATGTGGAGTCATCAGGAGATAGATGGTAGAAGAGGGACAGTCACCAAGGACTCAGTGTAGACAGAGGAGAAGTCTGAGGTTGGGTCCTGGAGCACATTCATACTCAGAGATCAGGGAAATGAGAAGAAACCCCAAGTGGAGGGGCTTGTCCTCACTCAGAAGGGATTGGAGTAAGAGTTCCACCCAGGTAAACTTAGTGGGATTCTGTGGGTCTTCTTTCCTTACCGATTTTTCTTTTCAAGATTTATTTGAGAGAGAGAGAGAGAGCAGGAGCACACACATGCAGGGGGAAGAGACAGAAGGAGAGGGAGAGAATCTCAATCAGATTCCCCGCTGAGCATGGAGCCTGACGTGGGGCTCGACTCCATAACCCTGAGCTCATGACCTGAGCCAAGATTCACACGCTTAACCACTTAGCCACCTAGACACCCACCCAGTTTGTTTTTCATTCTTTTTTTTAAATATTTTATTCATTTATTTATTTATTTGACACAGAGAGAAGAGAGAGAGAGAGAGATCACAAGTAGGCAGAGAGGCAGGCAGAGGGAGAGGGAGAAGCAGGTTTCCTGCTGAGCAGAGAGCCTGATGCGAGAGCCCGAGACCCTGAGACCATGATCTGAGCTGAAGCCACCCAGGTGCCCTCAATTTACTTTTCTCAGTGAAGTCATCAGAATGGTCGGTCATCAGCTGTATCTGATGGAAGGTGTTCAATTCTCACTCTGAACAAAATGGCTGTACATTAGAATCACTGGGAGAATTTTAAAAGCACACTTATATCCAGACCCTAATTGGATATTAATCTAATTGGTTCTACACCAATTAGATCAGGTCCTTTGGAGGTGGGCACTCCTGTGTTTTAAAGTCTTCCAGGTGATTCAAAAGTGTGGCCAGTGTTGAGAATCCCTGGCTTAAGGTTGGAGGAAAGAAGATGTGAAATAGTCAAAATATTTCACGAAAAGAATGGAGATTCTGTCGGTCAGAGAAACATACTTGGATTTGTGGCTGAGAATTTAATGTGAAAGGAGCACCTGGTAGGCTCAGTGGGTTAAGCCGCTGCCTTCGGCTCAGGTCATGATCTCAGGGTCCTGGGATGGAGTCCCACATTGGGCTCTCTGCTCAGCAGGGGGCCTGCTTCCCTTCCTCTTTCTGTGATCTCTTCCCTTCCTCTCTCCTACTGTGATCTCTCTCTGTCAAATAAATAAATAAAATCTTAAAAAAAAAAAGAATTTAATGTGAAAGCTTCCAGCATTGTTGCTTTTCTCACCAACCACCTTCAGCTGCCAGGGACAGACATAGGGTGGACAGAAGGTTGGGTTTTTACCAGGGTGGGGTTTTATCAGGTATGTATGATGTATGATGGAGGTGAGAGTATGGGACAGGGATTATAGTTATGGGAGCGGACTCTGTGCCAGCTGCGGAGGCCTGTGAGAATTTGGGGTAAGGATCAAGAACCACAGAAAATGAAATAGGGGGACACCTGGGTGGCTCAGTTGGTTAAGCAGCTGCCTTCGGCTCAGGCCATGATCCCAGCGTCCTGGGATCAAGTCCCACATCAGGCTCCTTGCTCGGCAGGGAGCCTGCTTCTCCCTCAGTCTCTGCCTGCCACTCTGTCTGCCTGTGCCCGCTCTTGTTCCCTCTCTCTGACAAATAAATAAAATCTTAAAAAAAAAAAGATTCTCTTCAAAAAAAGAAAATGAAATAGGTAAATGGATTCTTCTGAGTGACTTGGATAATTAATACTTCTTGAAATAATTTAGTGCAGCCACACCCCTGCAAAGCAGTACAAACAACTCTGATGAGTGCTTCAATCTACCACTTCTTCCCAGGGCTTCAATCAATTGCTTTCAACAAGTGAACATTGAGATATTTAGATCAAAGGAAAAAAAAATAAATATTGGAAGTTTGCATTTTTTTTAAGATTTTATTTATTTATTTGACAGAGACACAATGAGATAGGGAATACAAGCAGTGGGAGAGGGAGAAGCAGGTTTTTCCGCTGAGAAGGGAGCCCGATGCGGGGCTGGATTCTCAGGCCCCTGGGATCATGACCTGAGCCAAAGAGCAGATGCTTAACAATTGAGCTACCCAGGCTCCCCTGGAAGTTAGCTTTTTACATTCTTGGAAAATGGGATTTTGTACATTTATGTCCTTTTTCTGTCCCCTCATGGATATTTTCCCTCTTGAAACACACCCAACACCTGCTCCACAGTTGTCCAGTAAAAGAAAGGGATCTGAGTGCCATCCCCAAAGTTCACTTGCGTTTAAAGGAGAAACAATCCTGGGAAGCTGTTTTACACCAAAGAGTAGGTTGCTCAGTTGTAGAAACTCAGGTATTATAAGAAAACGGGAGAGATATTCGTTACTAGAAGGGGGACTTGCTCAGCGTTTCTAAATTCACACTGGTAGATTGTTGAACTGTTGTAGGCTGAGTGTTAAAATCACATCTTTCCCTCCGTTTTCTTACAGAGACAATGATGGTTCTTCCAAGATTGTCTGTGAAAGGCTAGGCACCTGCAAAACCACACATTTGACCTGAGCCATCACCCAAGTAGAATGTAATCCGCTCTCAGATCATAGGAGAAAAAAGAGAGAGAGAGAATCCCAAGAAGAAACACTCACGTCAGGATTTTCATCAAATTTAGTGCACGTCTCACCATTTATCTTCATTTGCGGTAATTTTTTAAATGAACACTAATGTCGAATTGCCCTGCGTTACAACGAGCAACTCAATTATCAGAAAATCACGAGTCTCCAACGTTTGTTCTAATTACTAAAGCAGAAGAGTGGACAGAGTTTAGAAAATTTTCAACAAGGCTTAAACAAGAGAGATTTTCCACTTTTTTCTAATCAGGTCAACATAGATACCACTTTCCCTACAACCTTGTAGGCAGTTGGTGTTTTTCAGAGATATCATTTGGTTCTTTATAGAAGGCTTAAAGTTGGAGGTCCATAAAAACGATAATCAACTTTTATGTGTGCCTTCTATAGGCCAGGAACTGTGCTAAATGAACAGTATCTAATTTAATCCTCCTAACAAGCCCTGTGAAGTCAATACTACTGACTATTCTCACTCCAAGGGGGGGCAAAGCAGATGCTTCGAGAGTTGAACTCAGTTTTCCAAGTTCATACAGCTCGTATATGATGGAATCAGGACTTGAGCTCAGTCTAATGCCAAGTTGGACCCTCAGTGGCAGCTACTGTAGTTTTTTTGACCGTCACCTGCTTCCCTCCCCCACCCCCGCCCCCATCTGATTCCCATTTAGGGATAATCAGCCATACCTAAATGACAGTGGCCAGGCAGGAAGGGTGGCTACTGGGTTTAATTATTTATATCCAGGGGGAAGAGCCGCCTCGCCCCATACGTTCTGCTTCAGTTCTTGCCCTGCCAGGGGAGTAGCCATCCTTCAAACCATCAGTGTTAATTGCTGGTGAGGGATGAATTAGGCGGCAGGGGTCACACACAGTTTACTAGTCATGCATATTTCTTTCAGAATACCTAAGTACCATTCCCTTGGAGATGAGAAGAAATGATGGGAGGGATGTTAAAAGGGACTCCCAGAAATATTTCTGGACCAGTCATGATCACTAGCCCTTATGATACTCTTGGAGTCATTTTACTGGTTCTTGAAATGAGTGCACTTGCCCTAGGATGGCTTGGCCCCTCCCAGTAATCAGAAGCTCCCAGGATGGGTCAAAGATTACTTTATTTGCTATAATTCTGCAAGTTGAATGTATCTCTCAGCCATTTCCTGTGAATGCTATTATGGGGCAGGCACAGGGGGATGACTATGGGACAGAAACATATCAGGTGAGAGGGATCCTATGCTTTTGTATGAAGGAGAAGCCCATTCTCCTTGGTGATGGGAGTTTTCCTTCTGCTCTGACTCCTGCCCAGCCGGGATCAGTGGGGAGCCTCCTCCTTTGGGCGACAGGTCTCTTTCTTTCTAAATCTTCTTTTTTTGGGCCAAAAAGCAAGACTACCCTTCTTTTCATCTTTCAGCTTTTTCATCCTGGCCAACGACACTCAAACACCCACGCCCCCAATTTGGGCTGCTAGACTATACCAAGAGGCCACATACTGGATATATTACCTCAGGCCTAGTGTTTGGACTTCACTGAACCTTAATTGTAACATCTGAGAAGGGTTGGGGAGGCGGATGTTGTGAGGATTCATTAAGACAATGTTAAATTTTTATCACGGAGTCAAGGAAGATCTCTTGTTAGGAATGTGTTCAATCTTACCAGAATAGAGGGCAAAATAGCATTTTACATATATTTTTTAATAAAGTATTTCTTTTTAAAAAATTGTTTATTTGACAGAGAGACAGAGCAGGAATACAAGCAGGGGAGTGGGAGAGGGAGAAGAAGTCTTCCTGCTGAGCAGGGAGCCCAATGTGGGCCTCCATCCCAAGACCCTAAGTTCATGATCTGAGTAGAAAAACGATGCTTTAAGGGCTGAGCCACCCAGGTTCCCTGCAAAACAGCATTTTTTTTAAAGATTTTATTTATTAATTTGACCGACAGAGATCACAAGTAGGCAGAGAAGCAGGCAGAGAGAGAGGGAGAAGCAGGCTCCCCGCTGAGCAGAGAGCCCGATGAGGGGCTCCATCCCAGGACCCTGGGATCATGACCTGAGCTGAAGGCAGAGGCTTTAACCCACCGAGCCACCAGGCACCCCGGAAAACAGCCTTTTAAACAATATTTTTATTTTTATTTTATACATATATATGTAAACAGAGAATTGAATGTATACATATAAATATAACTTGTAAACACATTTGATATATATTTATGTTTATCCTAGGACGCAACACTGCCCTCCTGAGCAGCGCAAGAGGGTGGGTTTTTACAAAGAATCACCAAACAGCTTTACCAAACTGAATGGCCTGCCTTGCGCTGCTGCTTAAGAGAAAGCCTTGAGTTGGGAAAGGTTTGACAAATACTGAGAAAAACCAGTCAATTAATATGTTAAAAACACTACCCAACCACAGTATGAACCATTTAGACATATGGCTTTCATTTTGACTTTAGTCTCCAAAGCCTAGGTGTCCCTGGGGAAAGGGGGCAGAGGGAGAGAAAGGACCAGCTTCTCTGTGGGCCAGGTTTCTGGGGTTGCTCCCAGCCCTGCCCCCAGAGTGAATGCCCCCACCCAGGGCTTTGCTCCCAGAAGGGCCCCTCCCCCAGAAAGCCCCTTTCCAAATGGCCCTGACCTTTGGCCACACCCTCAGAGGTCCCATTATCCACCCCCAACCCCCTCACAGCCCCCTACCCTGCCAAGCACCGCCCTCAGAAGGGTTCTAAGGTGAAGTCAGTGTGCTTCTCTCTCAATGTCTAGGAATTACTCAGTTTTATTTTTGACTTTGTGTTTTTTGAGCGAAGTGGGTGGTGTAAGGACCTACTTTATATTTTTATATTTTAGCCAGAGGCTTCCATTGAGGTTACACAATAACCTTGTTGTTTAACCCTTAAGCTGTCCCTGCTCCCCTTCTCCCAGGGGACTTACTTAAAAACAAGTCCTGGAAATCAACCTCAGGTAACAAAGCCCAAATACAAGGGTGGGTCAGGCCAGGTAAGACATCTGATCAGTGGAGGGCTGCATACTGTCTCCCTAGCTACCAAGGAGTATGGGTCCCGCCCTTTGTGAGTCTTTTGGGCAAAAATCCTAACCAAGGTGATAGGCTAGGTCAAATATCTACTAAAAGGTAAGTTGTAATTCAATTGGTCACCTAGCATCACTGTGCAGCTTTCTCTGTGTGTTACAATTTCATTGGCCACCTGTGCATGACCAGGCCCAACCGCATGGCCTATGTCCTTAAAAGCTAGTCTGTAAAGGAGAGAGGGGTTGACTTCTCTGTAAGAAAAGCGGCCCTGGCTGGTCAGTTTGATTCTTGATGCTTGGTGCAAAATAAAGCTTTGTTTGACCTTCGCTTTGTATCAGTCTCGCTCTTTTAATCATGGACCCATTATTGGGGCATAACAGGTGGGATAGTGGAGCACGTACATAGTGGAGGGGACAGCCCACTGTGGGTATCCACCATTCCTTGCCTGTACTGCTCATTTGCATGTACTGCTCACCCTGCCCGGTGAGCACAGCATGGAAATGGACACCTCGTGAGTGGTGGTCAACGAGACTCACTGACCACGTGATGTCTATGACCGAGTCAACCGGAGCTCGCCTTCCCTACAGACCAGAGCTTGCTCTGAGCACCGGCAGGAGGCGGTGGCCTCTTGTGAGCATCCCAGAACCCTGTCTTGTCCTTTCTCACTTATGTCACCTCCCTGTGTTAGCCAAGCCTTGGAAGTGGTGACTTAGGAGGGAAGGGAAAGAAAGGCAGCCCCTGGCTCCTGATCCTGTCAAGTTCCGTACTCATCAGGAAGCCGAGGGCAGCAGGGTTGGTGGAACAGGTGTGAGTCCCCAGGTGAGGTAAAGATGGCAGAGCTGGTCTTGTGCAGGATTTCTACGGTTCTGATAAGAAGAGGGCACGTGGGTGTGCCCCAGCTGTGGAATCCCTGCGTGAATTATTTAACACTGACATTGCACCCTGCGAAGATGAATGGCATAAATCATGCCCATAATCACATTATAAAATTTTTATTTGCTTGGAATGACATTAAATGCAAATAGAAAACAGCAGCCATGCCCCTTCAGAAGATAGATGATGGAGGAAATGAGCTTTCTATTTTAGTACCTTTAACAAACACTTCCTCCCTGTTTTTGCCCAAAGGGTCCTATATCTTCATTTTGCATGGGGCTTGTAAATTATGTAGCCAGCCCTGGGGACAGCTGTGCAGTGTCTCAATGACCCAGTGCAGGGAATGGCAGGAGCCTCCCTCCTTGATACAGTAGTATTACACAAGCCCCTGAAGCTGAAACAGAACTTCAGGATAAAGTCTGGGGGGGAGGTCCTCAAATTTCTGAGTCATGGGCTGTCATAAACAAAATAACAGCCGGGTGGCTTAGGCAACATACAATTTATTTTCTCATGGTTCTGGGCGCTGGAAGTCCAAGATCAAGGTGGCAGTAGGGTTCGATTCTTCAAACGTCTCTCCTTGGCTTGCAGATAGCTGTGTTCTCCACTCTGTCTTCAAACGATTGTCCTTCAGTCTGTACTGTCTGTGTCCTAATCTCTTCTTCCTGTAAGCACACCAGTCCTGTTGGCTTGGTGCCCACCCCCAGTGAGCTCATTTTCCCTTTATCACCTCTTTAAAAATCCTGTCTCTGAATACTGCCACATTCTGAGATGCTGGGTGTTAGGACGTCAACGTAGGAATCTGGGGGCATCCAACTAAGCCCATAACAATAGTCAAAACTGGATCCGAAACTGAAATTTAGACACATTTTAAAATGCTAAAAGTGTATATATATAATTTTTGTGGTAGGCCTGAGATGGTTGGTAGGCTGAGATGTATTTGTAACCTTTGAGGGAAACATCCTTTGGAATGATCAAAGAGAGCTTCTATGTAATTCCATACATCCACAATTAAACCCCAGAGCTTTTTAATTTGGAATTTGACTGTTTTGTGCTTGGTGGTAACCAAAACCAGCCTAGGGCTTTTCTTTTGTTTTGGCAGAAAAGTAGGAGGCAGAGGACTTGAGCATTTAGACATCTTGCTGCTCTTTGGTTTAATCATACTCTACTGAGTTGCCCGAAACTAATTAAGCTCTTGTCTCTGTAGAGGAGAGATGATGTTCATTACATGTCATTGGCCACAATGTTCCTTTTTTAAATTGTTGTTAACATTTGTGTTATTTTTCAGTATAAGAGACAAGCTTTATCTTAGTTTGGGCTGATGTAACAAGAGCACCATAAACTAGGTGCTTTAAAGACATACTTATTTCTCTCAGTTCTGGAAGCTGGGAAGTCTACGATCAAGACCCTGGAAGATTCCGTGTCTGTTCAAGTGCCCACTTCCTGGGTCACAGATGACCATCTTCTCCCTATAACCTCCAAGGTGGAGGAGGCGAGGGATCTCTGTGGGGTCTCTCTTATGGAGACACTAATCTCGCCCATGAGGACTCCACCCTCATGACCTAAACATCTCCCAAGGACCCCATCTCCTAGTTATGTCCCTTTGGACATTGAGTTTTCAACTTATGAATCCTGGAGGGATACACTGTCTACAGTGAGCTTCGTCAAACATCTTTTATGTTCAAGGCACTGTTTTTTGGCAAAATTAATCATTTCCTACACATCCTTTGAAGCAAGAATATTTCTGCACTTTGCCTTCCTTTAGAACCTTTCTCTAGAGAGGATCCTAAAAAGCTCAGAAAAGATGCAGAAGAAACCTGCTGGTTAGCTCGTTTTTCACAGTAGAGCAGAATTCATTTTGAAGTAGGTTAATCTTAGAAATCCAGGCGAAGACACTTCGCTTGAAAATCATCTCAAATGATCAGTTAGTTTTGTTAGTATGAGTAATAGTAACTATAAGATCAATAGAACAACTTTTTGTTCTACTGTGGGCCTACTGTGTGCTGGGTACCTCGGAGCACTTGAGTCGAACCATCTCGTGATCCTTTCAACAGCCCACTGAGGGTCACACTGTCTTCTCCTCCACGTTATGGATGAGCCTTAAGTCTGGGCCAGAAATGACACAACTTTCCCAAAGCCATATTGCTACTGAGGGGCCAGCTGGGATCTATGCCCACTCTGGTGCCAGAGCCTGTGATTGCAAACGTGGGCTGCACTAGCTGTTCAGAACAAAGGACTGTTCATGGAGGTGACACAGCTAACCCATGAGACCCACCACCCTTTTCCCTAAGGTCATCCCGGTACAGCCTGCAGTGATGGCCCGAGTTAAGCATTTGAACTTGGTGCTGCAGAGGGCGAGTTTTAGGGACAAGATTGGTGTTAAGGGGGTCTAATGAAGCCCAGAGGGAATGGAAGGAAACAGGACTTGGGGAAATATCTGGGTCCCTGGAGCAGTGATCTCCTTTTAATACTGTGCACCTCTCTTTCACAAAAATAAATAAATACATAAATACATACATACATACATACATACACACAAAAAATATTTGCGGACATAGCACAAATTTAAGCAAATTTTTGATAAATTATAAACTCTACTACTCTACTAAATTATTATGCACATTATAAATGACATGCAAAAGCTAAACAGTTAAATGGATGACATGAAATATGAATAAAACTTATAATATTTTCTTCCAGCCCCGTACTGGACTATTTGTCAAACTCCCTTTGGAGAAGACTTTTTATTTTTTTTTTTTATTTTTTTTTTTTTAAAGATTTTATTTGTTTATTTGACAGAGAGAAATCACAAGTAGATGGAGAGGCAGGCAGAGAGAGAGAGAGGGAAGCAGGCTCTCCGCTGAGCAGAGAGCCCGATGCGGGACTCGATCCCAGGACTCTGAGATCATGACCTGAGCCGAAGGCAGCGGCTCAACCCACTGAGCCACCCAGGCGCCCCTGGAGAAGACTTTTTAAAGATTTGTTTATTTATTTATTGAGAGAGAGACAACACGTGTGTGCACATGTGAGTAGGGGGGTGGGGCAAAGGGAAAAGGAGAGAAGCAGACTCCCCATTGAGCACAGAGGCCTCACTAAGGGCTCAATCCCATGACCCTGAGATCATGACTTGAGCCAAAATTTTGAGTCAGACATTTAATCAACTGAGACACCCAGATGCCCTGGAGAAGACTTTTTAAGAAAGAGATAGGACACTGGATTTATAGCAATAATTCCTAGAATTAATCTTTAAAAGTGGGAAGATAGAAATGGTTTTTTTAAATTTTTTTTAAATATTTTCTTTATTTATTCATAAGAGATGGGAGGCAGAGGCAGAAGCAGGCTTCCCGCAGAGCAGGAAGTCCAGAGTGGGACTTGATCCCAGGACCTGGGATCATGACCCTAGCTGGAGATAGACGCTGGAGATACTGATAAACCAAACTTTAGGGAAAAATACTGAACTTTACTGGGAAGATGAAGCAGAACAACAGCATATGGCAGCAACATGAGTTTTAGATAGTTGTTGGTCACCCAGAAGGCTTAAGGTGGAGAGAAAAACAAAAGGCTGTAGTGACCCAAAATTGTCCGAGTTGTGTAATTTGACCCAGGAATTTCCGGGTGACATAAAGATTTGTTTATTTATTACACGGACAGCGCCATGTGGGGACAGAGCGAGGGGGAATGAGAATTCCATACAAACGTGTGAGTGGCTCTTCTCCCATCTCCAGGGGGGAAGGAAGAGATTGGGTTTACTCCAGTAAGCATGGTGATGAGTTGGTGAGGTAGGTTGACTAGATGTCTGGACACCTGAAAAAGCCAGCTAAGGGGGCTTCCTGGCCATCTTGTCAGTGTCTTATTGAAAGCTTGTCATGTGCAAGACTTTCTTTTAACAGGTTGCCAGGTGAATTGATGTACAAATCAGACTACCGGCCCCCATGTGCCATTGCTCAGGTGGTCCATGACACAGTGCCCTGCAACTAAGGGGATGCACTTAGCATTACAGACATCGTTCTGTCTTTGTTATTTTGAAATTTAGAAAATATCTTATTAATTTGTTCACCCCAAAGAGGCAATTTATTGCTTACTATGACAGTCTTTTGGTAGAGGACACAAAACTGCTTTCTTTGTTATGAAAATCAATGTGTTACACCAATTTTCTGAAAGATAGAAATGAATTGCCTCCTTCCAGCTGGGTCAGGACATAAGTGTACCCTATGTATTGGTTTTTCAATAGATTCCATTTACAGATTGTACATGTCTCTCAATACAGAAGACATTTGCTCACATTTATGTGTAGAACATTCCCGAGCCTGGTCCAGGTTGCGGATGAAACCGTCACTCTGACTGGCAAGGCATAACGAAGAAGAGTTTTCCTGTAAACAATATGTGGTCATGGAAGGAATCAGCACTGCAATTCGTGGCTGATTCCAAAGGCTCTAAGAGGTGGTAGATGCACAGGCAAAGTGGTGACTTTTGCAGAGGAAGCAGGCTGGGGAGAGATAGCAAAACAGAAGTTTGAGAGGGCCCTAAAATCTCCTCCTGTGGGATTATTGGCCATTGAGCTTGAGAAAGGCTATGGTGAAGACTTGAAAGAGCATCAGATCAAACCCTTGGCCACTGGAGGTTGAAACTGACATGAACAGCACTATCTCTATTCTTGACCCAAGGCCACAGGATGACAAGCTTTGCTTTTTCAATGTGGTCTCAAGTCTCTATACTGCCCTATAAAGAAAATAATACAAATAAATGCTGAGAGTGTAAAGTGTAAGCAGAGCTCCCCTTGGCCATTTCCTATGTTTTGTCCACTCCGAAGTGAGTATCACTTTGGTGAGTGCATTGCAGGAAATGGCCTTAATGATCAATGGCAGACCTCCACTCCAGAGTGACATAAAAAGCAATCTGCACCTCCTTCCTGATTTGTCTGTAATGAAACTTGCTTTCCTCAGGTCCCAGCATTCGAGGCAGATAAATATGTTCCCTTTCGTTGGCTCTTACTCATACTTCAGCAAGATTTCCCATGTGCTTTCCTTGGCTGGCTGCGAAACTGGACCACAATTTATGGGATCTTAGGGGACAGGCGCATAGAATTCCAGTGGGATCCAGGAACAGAACCTATTTGGAGATTAGAGACCATTGCGTTGCAAAGCTTTTCTTTGAGATCGAAAGAGGTGCATGTTATGCAAATATTAGCAAGTGTAAGTTCACACTGTCTATTGAAAATTTATAGACTCATTATGGTCAAGAAGGCTGGAAGATAAGTAGATTTTGGGAAAGATTCAGGTAAATTCAGGGAGGTGGCAAATTACCCCAGGGAAAGTAGAATGGCTAAAGAGTATGGCCCAAACTTTTTAAAAAAATTTTATTCGCTTATTTGACACACAGAGAGCCAGAAAGCACAAGTGGGGGGAATGGCAGAGGGAGAAGGAGAAGCAGGCTCCCCGCTGAGCAGGGAGGCAAATGTGTGGGACTCGATCCCAGGACCCTGGGATCATGACCTGAGCTGAAGGCAGACACTTAACTGACTGAGCCACCCAGGCACCCCCTGGCTCCAACTTCCAAAGATGGTGTATGAGATACCTTTGGTGGGAAGGAATGAAGATCAGCTACTGTCCTTGATTCTGCTTCTCAGGAAGGCATTGTGATGTGGTGCCCAGGACTTTGGAGACAGACACATGCTTGGTGCCCTCCGGCTCTGCCGCAAAAGCAACACCTTCCAGAGGGCAGCTGCAGGCACCGGGTGGCGTCACACAGGGTCAGACCCGGGAGGCACTCAGCCACGTACCCATTCCACCATCCTGCTGGGTTTGGAAGAGCGCTATCAAAGTCCCTGCTGCCGAAGGACCATCCAGAGTGACATGTCCCATGGGGCACGCCGGCATTCCTTTACCCCTTCAGGTTATTGGCAGCAAGGCTGGAAATTTTTTTAATTGCCTGGGAAAATGATAGCAAACAGCTCCAAAAAGGAGTTTCAGAACGCAGACTTCATACTATGTTTTGAGTACATTTCATTCATTTGGCAGGTACTGACAGGGTGCTTAAGTGCCAGGTGCTGCTGCATTAGAAACAGACTTGAGAAGTTAACAGGAGGGGGCTCCAGCCCTCAACCAGCACAAAGTTAATCAATGGATGCATGTGACAGACAGAGCACTGTGACGGGGAGTACTAGGTGCTGTCATAAGAAGGGTATGCCTGGAGTTAAGGGAACACTCGGGGGGAGCCAGCACCAACACTCGGGGAGAGCTGTGGGAAATATGATGGATGCAGATGGCTCCAGGGGAAACCAGAGAACTGCTCAGATCCCTGCTTCTTAAGAGCTCCAAGTGCCCGCCGCTTCAGAGTGGGGGCTGGGCGAGCAGGGAGCTGGGGTGGGCGCAGCGATGCCTAAGTTCTGACCTCAAGACCCTGCGCTGTTTCACCTGTCCCTTTAGGAGTACAATGACATAGGATGTCACCAACGGAGGATCTACCCCTGCATCCTGGTACTGGGAAAGCACGCGAGGGCTGTGGAGCTGAAAGCAAGAGTTGGTAGTTCCAGTAATGTGTGCAGGGTTTTAAAAAACTATATACCGGAAAATATCCGGTCTTATTTGCATGTGTTTGTATCATGCACAATTTTTAACTGCAATCCTCCTTTTACCTTCTTCCCTGTTGTTAAGACTCTCCTCTCCTCACCGCTGCCTTTGTCCCTATAATACCTGTTGACAGCCTGGTGCTCATCCATGAGCTCATTCGCCTCTATCCACGCACGCATGGGGCTCTGTCACTGTTTAACAAATATGGGCTCATTTTATCTACCTCTTGATCTAGTGCTTCCCAGTTAATAATCCCTCCTGTATAACGTCCTTCTGTTTTTATCTTCATTTTTATAAAGAATGGCTGCTCACCTTTTATCAGGTGCCTTTATTTTTTTATCAAATGCATTTATTGCTATGGTCTTAAGAGTTTTTCACAGTTAATTTAGTGATGAGGTAAATCTTATTGATTTTCTGGTCTTGAGCTCCCTTTATTTTCCTGGAATGAATCCAAGTTGGTCTCAGGATATAGTCCTTTGATAGAGGCCTGACTTCTGTTATTTGCTAACATTAGTTCAGTTTCTGTTAACTAATCTGTCCTAAGCCAGGTTTGTTAATAGCTTCCCCGTTCCTCCCTCTCAGGTTTGGGTATTAAAATTGTGCTCAGCTTCATCAAGTGAATTGACTTATTATTGTTTAATTGCCTGTTGCCATTTAACAGTAGAATGAGAGTTATCCAGCTGCAAACCTGTCTGATCTTGGAACTCATCTTCTAAACTTGAAATCTTGGCCATTGGTTTTGATTAGATATGGTTAGGTTTTTGTAATTTTAAAAATCCCTCCAGCCCTTGGTTCTGTCTGACCTGATTGCTTTCAGCTGTTTCTGCAACAAAAATGTCCTGGCAGGGAAAACTCTCATTGTTTACAGTGGCGCCTCCTTCTGATCACTTTGTTAATAAAAAGCTATTTTTTTTTTTCGGGCTATGGTAAATGTGGAACAACAATGAGGTATTTCAAAGAGGTGAACCACAGATAAATTTCTCTAAGGGTGGGGTGAGGGTTACTCAAAAAGGAACTTGACAAGGCTTTTAAAGATATCGACAATCATTATAACATAAGGTGACTGATTGTTACCGTGCCCTTAACTGGGCCAACACTTGTTGGCTTCCAAGATAGACTAACATAGTTGAGATGGTTCTAGGGGCTTTCTAGCACAGGGTCTCATGAGGCAGGGATTCTAGCCACTGGCTTTGCAAGGCATGAGGCCTGTTAGTGATTCTATTTTTTCCTCTGCAGAATGGGTCTTTCTACATTCCAGGTCCTTTCTACCCCAGTAAATAAAGCAGCGATTCTCTCAGTTGAGTTGTACTATTGGTTTAAACAGCCAACTGTCTCTTTAAAAGGACTTTTGATTAAATTCCTTTAAAAAAAGTCCTTTCAAAAAATCTTTTTTTTCTATTTTTTATTTTTTAATCCCATATGTTTATTCTGATCGTGGAACTTTGTCATTTTGACTTTCTCTGCTGATTAAAATATTCTTCATCATCAGCACCTACTGCTCTCCTCTCCTGGTGGTCTCTCCGGAAGGGGTCTTCTCTAGGTCTTCTAGCAGGAGATGGGCACTTCCCCTCTACCCATGTTTCCAGACCAGCCTTACCTATCCTGCAGGGTCAGGTCGGCCTGGCTTTTGGTCTGTTGTTCTCTTCTGAGTGGTTAGTTTTTCATAGATACCGTGCTTTGCATTTGTCAGGACTTACCCTGGACTATCAAAACCCTTTTCTGGTGCCAGTGAATCCTAAGAAACAGTCGTGAGGAGAGAACCAGGAACTCGAACAGATCATATTTGTCCTGAATGTTCTGTCCAAAATGAAAAATACATTTCTGAGGTGCCTCAAGTCCTCTAATAAGGGAAGTTTCACCAACTCTGTCATGTAGGGGCATCAATTCCGATTCTGTGTCAATTTTCCTACTTTCCCAGCTAGTAATTCTCTACCTCAGAAAGCCCACTCTCTAACGTTTCCTCTCTCAAAGGCAGTTGCTCTTAGAGTCTGCACATGGCACTTGGGGCCTGCTGGTCCCTGGCTACTGCCCTCTCTACCTTGGGTCTAACAGCTGCGGGACATCAAGATGAGAACGTCTCTTGTTCTAAGACTTAATAGAGTTTGGGACACATGGGAAGCAATAATCACTTTTGTTGTTGATCCAAGTGTTCAAACTTTCTTAATTATTTTAGTACCACAGTTTACTTGTTCTAAGATTTGTCCTCCACCCCCATGTTAATATCTCTTAAAGTGGAACTTACCTTGCACTTGATGACATATCCTAGTTTAACTGACAGCATTTCTCTTTCTTAGTCGGACATAAACTATATTGCATCTTACCCTTGATAAAAGCTAGGATGCAATTAAATACTCTATTATGGTTACGATTCTGATATTTGAAATCCTCCAGTAACACCCTCTGCCGCCACAGTGTAGAACCTCACTACCTCTGCATAGTATACAAACCATCTCACCCCAGTGTTAACCCCAGATCTCAGCCTCCATCCCCAGGTGATGCTGCCAGATCAGCTGTCGATTGTCATGAACTTGCTGTAGTTTCCCGAATGCACTGTGCTGCCTCCTGGCACTTTGAAACTTGACACACTCATCCTCATTCTTCACTTTGCCATTGTCTATCACCTCTCCTGAATAACTGTTCCTAAGTGGCTTTTCCCAGGTCCAACCTACCCTTGGCAGTCTTTTATCTCCCTGTAGTAAAGCCTGTCACATTGCACCATGGACATGCCCATTGTCCCTGTAGAAGATAAAAGGGACAGTGAGGTCCCCCAGCATTTGCAGCTCTAGTGCAGAGCCCCATGCCTGGCTTGCAGGAAATGCCAGATCACGAAGACAATTGGAGATCATCCTCTGGCTAAAACCAGCTCTTCTTGCCTACCGCAGGATCTGGATCAATAAAGAGCAGCCAGTTATTATTGCTGTTTTTCTAGGGATTTTTTCCCCATATATTTCCCAGGTCTTTACTTTTTTTTTTTTTTATAGCACTTTAATTCAGGCTTCAACCACTTCCTAATCAGATCAGGTGAAATCATTTCCTTCCCATACCCTCGATGTATTTCACACCTAGTAATTCTTTTTTTAAAGATCTTATTTACCCATTTGACAGACAGATCACAAGTAGGTAGAGAGGGAGGCAGAGAGAGAGGGGGAAAGCAGGCTCCCCGCTGAGCAGAGAGCCCGATGTGGGGCTCCATCCCAGGACCCTGAAATCATGACCTGAGGTGAAGGCAGAGACCTAAACCACTGAGCCACCCAGGAGCCCCCATATCTGGTAATTTTTAAACAACGTGGATTTGCTGCATCAAATAGTTCCTTCTTCTTCAAATATAAATATATAAATATATTGATAAAGTCACTCGCATGTCTTAGGAGAATGTCATACCATTAGTAGCAAACTTGAAATCTTGGCCATTGGTTTTGATTAGATATGGTTAGGTTTTTGTAATTTTAAAAATCCCTCCAGCCCTTGGTTCTGTCTGACCTGATTGCTTTCAGCTGTTTCTGCAACAAAAATGTCCCGGCAGGGAAAACTCTCATTGTTTACAGTGGCGCCCCCTTCTGAACACTTTGTTAATAAAAAGCTTTTTTTTTTTTTTTTCGGGCTATGGTAAATGTGGAACAACAATGAGGTATTTCAAAGAGGTGAACCACAGATAAATTTCTCTAAGGGTGGGGTGAGGGTTACTCAAAAAGGAACTTGACAAGGCTTTTAAAGATATCGACAATCATTATAACATAACGTGACTGATTGTTACCGTGGTGCCCTTAACTGGGCCAACACTTGTTGGCTTCCAAGATAGACTAACATAGTTGAGATGGTTCTAGGGGCTTTCTAGCACAGGGTCTCATGAGGCAGGGATTCTAGCCACTGGCTTTGCAAGGCATGAGGCCTGTTAGTGATTCTATTTTTTCCTCTGCAGAATTGGTCTTTCTACATTCCAGGTCCTTTCTACCCCAGTAAATAAAGCAGCGATTCTCTCAGAGAGTTGTAATATTGGTTTAAAAAGCCAACTGTCTCTTTCTTTTTTTTTTTTTAAAGATTTTATTTATTTATTTGAAAGACGGAGATCACAAGTAGGCAGAGAGGCAGGCAGAGAGAGAGAGAGAGGGAAGCAGGCTTCCTGCAGAGCAGGGAGCCCGATGCGGGGCTCGATCCCAGGACTCTGAGATCATGACCCGAGCCAAAGGCAGCAGCCCAAACCACTGAGCCACCCAGGCGCCCCAGCCAACTGTCTCTTTAAAAGGACTTTTGATTAAATTCCTGTAAAAAAAATTCCTTTCAAAAAATCTTTTTTTTTCTATTTTTTATTTTTAAATCCCATATGTTTACTCTGATCGTGGAACTTTGTCATTTTGACCTTCTCTGCTGATTAAAATATTCTTCATCATCAGCACCTACTGCTCTCCTCTCCTGGTGGTCTCTCCGGAAGGGGTCATCTCTAGGTCTTCTAGCAGGAGATGGGCACTTCCCCTCTACCCATGTTTCCAGAGCAGCCTTACCTATCCTGCAGGGTCAGGTCGGCCTGGCTTTTTGTCTGTTGTTCTCTTCTGAGTGGTTAGTTTTTCATAGATACCGTGCTTTGCATTTGTCAGGACTTACCCTGGACTATCAAAACCCTTTTCTGGTGCCAGTGAATCCTAAGAAACAGTCGTGAGGAGAGAATCAGGAACTCGAACAGATCATATTTGTCCTGAATGTTCTGTCCAAAATGAAAAATACATTTCTGAGGAGCCTCAAGACCTCTGATAAGGGAAGTTTCACCAACTCTGTCATGTAGGGGCATCAATTCCGATTCTGTGTCAATTTTCCTACTTTCCCAGCTAGTAATTCTCTACCTCAGATAGCCCACTCTCTACCGTTTCCTCTCTCAAAGGCAGTTGCTCTTAGAGTCTGCACATGGCACTTGGGGCCTGCTGGTCGTTGGCTACTGCCCTCTCTACCTTGGGTCTAACAGCTGCGGGACATCAAGATGAGAACGTCTCTTGTTCTAAGACTTAATAGAGTTTGGGACACATGGGAAGCAATAATCACTTTTGTTGTTGATCCAAGTGTTCAAACTTTCTTAATTATTTTAGTACCACAGTTTACTTGTTCTAAGATTTGTCCTCCACCCCCATGTTAATATCTCTTAAAGTGGAACTTACCTTGCACTTGATGACATATCCTAGTTTAACTGACAGCATTTCTCTTTCTTAGTCGGACATAAACTATATTGCATCTTACCCTTGATAAAAGCTAGGATGCAATTAAATACTCTATTATGGTTACGATTCTGATATTTGAAATCCTCCAGTAACACCCTCTGCCGCCACAGTGTAGTACCTCACTTCCTCGGCATAGTATACAAACCATCTCACCCCAGTGTTAACCCCAGATCTCAGCCTCCATCCCCAGGTGATGCTGCCAGATCAGCTGTCGGTTGTCATGAACTTGCTGTAGTTTCCCGAATGCACTGTGCTGCCTCCTGGCACTTTGAAACTTGACACACTCATCCTCATTCTTCGCTTTGCCCTTGTCTATCACATCCCCTGAAAATCTGCTCCTAAGTGGCTTTTCCCAGGTCCAACCTACCCTTGGCAGTCTTTTATCTCCCTGTGGTAAATCCTGTCACATTGCACCATGGACATGCCCGTTGTACCCTGTAGAAGATAAAAGGGAAAGTGAGGTCCCCCAGCATTTGCAGCTCTAGTGCAGAGCCCCATGCCTGGCTTGCAGGAAATGCCAGATCACGAAGACAATTGGAGATCATCCTCTGGCTAAAACCAGCTCTTCTTTGCCTACCGCAGGATCTGGATCAATAAAGAGCAGCCAGTTATTATTGCTGTTTTTCTAGGGATTATTTTCCCCATATATTTCCCAGGTCTTTACATTTTTTTTTTTATAGCACTTTAATTAAGGCTTCAACCACTTCCTAATCAGATCAGGTGAAATCATTTCCTTCCCATACCCTCGATGTATTTCACACCTAGTAATTCTTTTTTTAAAGATCTTATTTACCCATTTGACAGACAGATCACTAGTAGGTAGAGAGGGAGGCAGAGAGAGAGGGGGAACGCAGGCTCCCCGCTGAGCAGAGAGCCCGATGTGGGGCTCCATCCCAGGACCCTGAAATCATGACCTGAGCCGAAGGCAGAGGCCTAAACCACTGAGCCACCCAGGAGCCCCCAATCTGGTAATTTTTAAAGAACGTGGATTTGCTGCATCAAATAGTTCCTTGTTCTTCAAATATAAATATATAAATATATTGATCAAGTCACTCGCATGTCTTAGGAGAATGTCATATCATTAGTAGCAAACTTGAAATCTTGGCCATTGGTTTTGATTAGATATGGTTAGGTTTTTGTAATTTTAAAAATCCCTCCAGCCCTTGGTTCTGTCTGACCTGATTGCTTTCAGCTGTTTCTGCAACAAAAATGTCCCGGCAGGGAAAACTCTCATTGTTTACAGTGGCGCCCCCTTCTGAACACTTTGTTAATAAAAAGCTTTTTTTTTTTTTATTTTTCGGGCTATGGTAAATGTGGAACAACAATGAGGTATTTCAAAGAGGTGAACCACAGATAAATTTCTCTAAGGGTGGGGTGAGGGTTACTCAAAAAGGAACTTGACAAGGCTTTTAAAGATATCGACAATCATTATAACATAACGTGACTGATTGTTACCGTGCCCTTAACTGGGCCAACACTTGTTGGCTTCCAAGATAGACTAACATAGTTGAGATGGTTCTAGGGGCTTTCTAGCACAGGGTCTCATGAGGCAGGGATTCTAGCCAGGGCTTTGCAAGGCATGAGGCCTGTTAGTGATTCTATTTTTTCCTCTGCAGAATGGGTCTTTCTACATTCCAGGTCCTTTCTACCCCAGTAAATAAAGCAGCGATTCTCTCAGTGAGTTGTACTATTGGTTTAAACAGCCAACTGTCTCTTTAAAAGGACTTTTGATTAAATTCCTTTAAAAGAAGTCCTTTCAAAAAAATCTTTTTTTTTCTATTTTTTATTTTTTAATCCCATATGTTTACTCTGATCGTGGAACTTTGTCATTTTGACCTTCTCTGCTGATTAAAATATTCTTCATCATCAGCACCTACTGCTCTCCTCTCCTGGTGGTCTCTCCGGAAGGGGTCTTCTCTAGGTCTTCTAGCAGGAGATGGGCACTTCCCCTCTACCCATGTTTCCAGAGCAGCCTTACCTATCCTGCAGGGTCAGGTTGGCCTGGCTTTTTTCTGTTGTTCTCTTCTGAGTGGTTAGTTTTTCATAGATACCGTGCTTTGCATTTGTCAGGACTTACCCTGGACTATCAAAACCCTTTTCTGGTGCCAGTGAATCCTAAGAAACAGTCGTGAGGAGAGAACCAGGAACTCGAACAGATCATATTTGTCCTGAATGTTCTGTCCAAAATGAAAAATACATTTCTGAGGAGCCTCAAGACCTCTGATAAGGGAAGTTTCACCAACTCTGTCATGTAGGGGCATCAATTCCGATTCTGTGTCAATTTTCCTACTTTCCCAGCTAGTAATTCTCTACCTCAGATAGCCCACTCTCTACCGTTTCCTCTCTCAAAGGCAGTTGCTCTTAGAGTCTGCACATGGCACTTGGGGCCTGCTGGTCGTTGGCTACTGCCCTCTCTACCTTGGGTCTAACAGCTGCGGGACATCAAGATGAGAACGTCTCTTGTTCTAAGACTTAATAGAGTTTGGGACACATGGGAAGCAATAATCACTTTTGTTGTTGATCCAAGTGTTCAAACTTTCTTAATTATTTTAGTACCACAGTTTACTTGTTCTAAGATTTGTCCTCCACCCCCATGTTAATATCTCTTAAAGTGGAACTTACCTTGCACTTGATGACATATCCTAGTTTAACTGACAGCATTTCTCTTTCTTAGTCGGACATAAACTATATTGCATCTTACCCTTGATAAAAGCTAGGATGCAATTAAATACTCTATTATGGTTACGATTCTGATATTTGAAATCCTCCAGTAACACCCTCTGCCGCCACAGTGTAGTACCTCACTTCCTCGGCATAGTATACAAACCATCTCACCCCAGTGTTAACCCCAGATCTCAGCCTCCATCCCCAGGTGATGCTGCCAGATCAGCTGTCGGTTGTCATGAACTTGCTGTAGTTTCCCGAATGCACTGTGCTGCCTCCTGGCACTTTGAAACTTGACACACTCATCCTCATTCTTCGCTTTGCCCTTGTCTATCACATCCCCTGAAAATCTGCTCCTAAGTGTCTTTTCCCAGGTCCAACCTACCCTTGGCAGTCTTTTATCTCCCTGTGGTAAATCCTGTCACATTGCACCATGGACATGCCCGTTGTACCCTGTAGAAGATAAAAGGGAAAGTGAGGTCCCCCAGCATTTGCAGCTCTAGTGCAGAGCCCCATGCCTGGCTTGCAGGAAATGCCAGATCACGAAGACAATTGGAGATCATCCTCTGGCTAAAACCAGCTCTTCTTTGCCTACCGCAGGATCTGGATCAATAAAGAGCAGCCAGTTATTATTGCTGTTTTTCTAGGGATTTTTTTCCCCATATATTTCCCAGGTCTTTACATTTTTTTTTTATAGCACTTTAATTAAGGCTTCAACCACTTCCTAATCAGATCAGGTGAAATCATTTCCTTCCCATACCCTCGATGTATTTCACACCTAGTAATTCTTTTTTTAAAGATCTTATTTACCCATTTGACAGACAGATCACTAGTAGGTAGAGAGGGAGGCAGAGAGAGAGGGGGAACGCAGGCTCCCCGCTGAGCAGAGAGCCCGATGTGGGGCTCCATCCCAGGACCCTGAAATCATGACCTGAGCCGAAGGCAGAGGCCTAAACCACTGAGCCACCCAGGAGCCCCCAATCTGGTAATTTTTAAAGAACGTGGATTTGCTGCATCAAATAGTTCCTTGTTCTTCAAATATAAATATATAAATATATTGATCAAGTCACTCGCATGTCTTAGGAGAATGTCATATCATTAGTAGCAAACTTGAAATCTTGGCCATTGGTTTTGATTAGATATGGTTAGGTTTTTGTAATTTTAAAAATCCCTCCAGCCCTTGGTTCTGTCTGACCTGATTGCTTTCAGCTGTTTCTGCAACAAAAATGTCCCGGCAGGGAAAACTCTCATTGTTTACAGTGGCGCCCCCTTCTGAACACTTTGTTAATAAAAAGCTTTTTTTTTTTTTTTTTTCGGGCTATGGTAAATGTGGAACAACAATGAGGTATTTCAAAGAGGTGAACCACAGATAAATTTCTCTAAGGGTGGGGTGAGGGTTACTCAAAAAGGAACTTGACAAGGCTTTTAAAGATATCGACAATCATTATAACATAACGAGACTGATTGTTACCGTGCCCTTAACTGGGCCAACACTTGTTGGCTTCCAAGATAGACTAACATAGTTGAGATGGTTCTAGGGGCTTTCTAGCACAGGGTCTCATGAGGCAGGGATTCTAGCCACTGGCTTTGCAAGGCATGAGGCCTGTTAGTGATTCTATTTTTTCCTCTGCAGAATGGGTCTTTCTACATTCCAGGTCCTTTCTACCCCAGTAAATAAAGCAGCGATTCTCTCAGTGAGTTGTACTATTGGTTTAAACAGCCAACTGTCTCTTTAAAAGGACTTTTGATTAAATTCCTTTAAAAGAAGTCCTTTCAAAAAAATCTTTTTTTTTCTATTTTTTATTTTTTAATCCCATATGTTTACTCTGATCGTGGAAGTTTGTCATTTTGACTTTCTCTGCTGAATAAAATATTCTTCATCATCAGCACCTACTGCTCTCCTCTCCTGGTGGTCTCTCCGGAAGGGGTCTTCTCTAGGTCTTCTAGCAGGAGATGGGCACTTCCCCTCTACCCATGTTTTCCAGAGCAGCCTTACCTATCCTGCAGGGTCAGGTCGGCCTGGCTTTTTGTCTGTTGTTCTCTTCTGAGTGGTTAGTTTTTCATAGATACCGTGCTTTGCATTTGTCAGGACTTACCCTGGACTATCAAAACCCTTTTCTGGTGCCAGTGAATCCTAAGAAACAGTCGTGAGGAGAGAACCAGGAACTCGAACAGATCATATTTGTCCTGAATGTTCTGTCCAAAATGAAAAATACATTTCTGAGGAGCCTCAAGACCTCTGATAAGGGAAGTTTCACCAACTCTGTCATGTAGGGGCATCAATTCCGATTCTGTGTCAATTTTCCTACTTTCCCAGCTAGTAATTCTCTACCTCAGATAGCCCACTCTCTACCGTTTTCTCTCTCAAAGGCAGTTGCTCTTACAGTCTGCACATGGCACTTGGGGCCTGCTGGTCATTGGCTACTGCCCTCTCTACCTTGGGTCTAACAGCTGCGGGACATCAAGATGAGAACGTCTCTTGTTCTAAGACTTAATAGAGTTTGGGACACATGGGAAGCAATAATCACTTTTGTTGTTGATCCAAGTGTTCAAACTTTCTTAATTATTTTAGTACCATAGTTTACTTGTTCTAAGATTTGTCCTCCACCCCCATGTTAATATCTCTTAAAGTGGAACTCACCTTGCACTTGATGACATATCCTAGTATAACTGACAGCATTTCTCTTTCTTAGTCGGACATAAACTATATTGCATCTTACCCTTGATAAAAGCTAGGATGCAATTAAATACTCTATTATGGTTACGATTCTGATATTTGAAATCCTCCGGTAACACCCTCTGCCGCCACAGTGTAGTACCTCACTTCCTCGGCATAGTATACAAACCATCTCACCCAGTGTTAACCCCAGATCTCAGCCTCCATCCGCAGGTGATGCTGCCAGATCAGCTGTCGGTTGTCATGAACTTGCTGTAGTTTCCCGAATGCACTGTGCTGCCTCCTGGCACTTTGAAACTTGACACACTCATCCTCATTCTTCGCTTTGCCCTTGTCTATCACATCCCCTGAAAATCTGTTCCTAAGTGGCTTTTCCCAGGTCCAACCTACCCTTGGCAGTCTATTATATCCCTGTGGTAAATCCTGTCACACTGCACCATGGACATGCCCGTTGTCCCCCCTGAGAAGAGAAAAGGGACAATGAGGGCCCCCAGCATTTGCAGCTCTAGAGGATAGCCCCATGCCTGGCTTGCAGGAAATGCCAATCACGAAGACAAACGGAGATCATCCTTTGGCTAAAACCAGTTCTTCTATGCCTACCGCAGGATCTGGATCAATAAAGAGCAGCCAGTTATTATTGCTGTTTTTCTAGGGGTTTTTTCCCCATATATTTCCCAGGTCTTTACTCTTTTTATAGCACTTTAATTCAGGCTTCAACCATTTACTAGTCAGATCAGGTGAAATCATTTCCTTCCTATACCCTCGATGTATTTCACACCTAGTAATTCTTTTTTTAAAGATCTTATTTACCCATTTGACAGACAGATCACAAGTAGGTAGAGAGGGAGGCAGAGAGAGAGGGGGAAAGCCGGCTCCATGCTGAGCAGAGAGCCCGATGTGGGGCTCCATCCCAGGACCCTGAAATCATGACCTGAGCCGAAGGCAGAGGCCTAAACCACTGAGCCACCCAGGAGCCCTCATATCTGGTAATTTTTAAACAACGTGGATTTGCTGCAACAAATAGTTCCTTCTTCTTCAAATATAAATATATAAATATATTGATCAAGTCACTCGCATGTCTTAGGAGAATGTCATACCATTAGTAGCAAACTTGAAATCGTGGCCATTGGTTTTGATTTTTTTTTGGTTAGATTTGAATCGGTTTTTGTAATTTTAAAAATCCCTCCAGCACTTGGCTCTGTCTGACCTGAAGGCTTTCAGCTGTTTCTGCAACAAAAATGTCCGGGCAGCGAAAACTCTCATTGTTTACAGTGGCGCCCCCTTCTGAACACTTTGTTAATAAAAAGCTTTTTTTTTTTTTTTTTTCGGGCTATGGTAAATGTGGAACAACAATGAGGTATTTCAAAGAGGTGAACCACAGATAAATTTCTCTAAAGGTGGGGTGAGGGTTACTCAAAAAGGAACTTGACAAGGCTTTTAAAGATATCAACAATCATTATAACATAACGTGACTGATTGTTACTGTGTGCTTAAATGGGCCAACACTTGTTGGCTTCCAAGATAAACTAACATAGTTGAGATGGTTCTAGCGGCCTTCTAGCACAGGGTCTCATGAGGCAGGGATTCTAGCCACTGGCTTTGCAAGGCATGAGGCCTGTTAGTGATTTTATTTTTTCCTCTGCAGAATTGGTCTTTCTACATTCCAGGTCCTTTCTACCCCAATAAATAAAGCAGCGATTCTCTCAGTGAGTTGTACTATTGGTTTAAACAGCCAACTGTCTCTTTAAAAGGACTTTTGATTAAATTCCTTTAAAAAAAAGTCCTTTCAAAAAAATCTTTTTTTTTCTATTTTTTATTTTTAAATCCCATATGTTTACTCTGATCGTGGAACTTTGTCATTTTGACCTTCTCTGCTGATTAAAATATTCTTCATCATCAGCACCTACTGCTCTCCTCTCCTGGTGGTCTCTCCGGAAGGGGTCTTCTCTAGGTCTTCTAGCAGGAGATGGGCACTTCCCCTCTACCCATGTTTCCAGACCAGCCTTACCTATCCTGCAGGGTCAGGTCGGCCTGGCTTTTGGTCTGTTGTTCTCTTCTGAGTGGTTAGTTTTTCATAGATACCGTGCTTTGCATTTGTCAGGACTTACCCTGGACTATCAAAACCCTTTTCTGGTGCCAGTGAATCCTAAGAAACAGTCGTGAGGAGAGAACCAGGAACTCGAACAGATCATATTTGTCCTGAATGTTCTGTCCAAAATGAAAAATACATTTCTGAGGAGCCTCAAGACCTCTGATAAGGGAAGTTTCACCAACTCTGTCATGTAGGGGCATCAATTCCGATTCTGTGTCAATTTTCCTACTTTCCCAGCTAGTAATTCTCTACCTCAGATAGCCCACTCTCTACCGTTTCCTCTCTCAAAGGCAGTTGCTCTTAGAGTCTGCACATGGCACTTGGGGCCTGCTGGTCGTTGGCTACTGCCCTCTCTACCTTGGGTCTAACAGCTGCGGGACATCAAGATGAGAACGTCTCTTGTTCTAAGACTTAATAGAGTTTGGGACACATGGGAAGCAATAATCACTTTTGTTGTTGATCCAAGTGTTCAAACTTTCTTAATTATTTTAGTACCATAGTTTACTTGTTCTAAGATTTGTCCTCCACCCCCATGTTAATATCTCTTAAAGTGGAACTCACCTTGCACTTGATGACATATCCTAGTATAACTGACAGCATTTCTCTTTCTTAGTCGGACATAAACTATATTGCATCTTACCCTTGATAAAAGCTATGATGCAATTAAATACTCTATTATGGTTACGATTCTGATATTTGAAATCCTCCGGTAACACCCTCTGCCGCCACAGTGTAGTACCTCACTTCCTCGGCATAGTATACAAACCATCTCACCCAGTGTTAACCCCAGATCTCAGCCTCCATCCGCAGGTGATGCTGCCAGATCAGCTGTCGGTTGTCATGAACTTGCTGTAGTTTCCCGAATGCACTGTGCTGCCTCCTGGCACTTTGAAACTTGACACACTCATCCTCATTCTTCGCTTTGCCCTTGTCTATCACATCCCCTGAAAATCTGTTCCTAAGTGGCTTTTCCCAGGTCCAACCTACCCTTGGCAGTCTATTATATCCCTGTGGTAAATCCTGTCACACTGCACCATGGACATGCCCGTTGTCCCCCCTGAGAAGAGAAAAGGGACAATGAGGGCCCCCAGCATTTGCAGCTCTAGAGGATAGCCCCATGCCTGGCTTGCAGGAAATGCCAATCACGAAGACAAACGGAGATCATCCTTTGGCTAAAACCAGTTCTTCTATGCCTACCGCAGGATCTGGATCAATAAAGAGCAGCCAGTTATTATTGCTGTTTTTCTAGGGGTTTTTTCCCCATATATTTCCCAGGTCTTTACTCTTTTTATAGCACTTTAATTCAGGCTTCAACCATTTACTAGTCAGATCAGGTGAAATCATTTCCTTCCTATACCCTCGATGTATTTCACACCTAGTAATTCTTTTTTTAAAGATCTTATTTACCCATTTGACAGACAGATCACAAGTAGGTAGAGAGGGAGGCAGAGAGAGAGGGGGAAAGCCGGCTCCATGCTGAGCAGAGAGCCCGATGTGGGGCTCCATCCCAGGACCCTGAAATCATGACCTGAGCCGAAGGCAGAGGCCTAAACCACTGAGCCACCCAGGAGCCCTCATATCTGGTAATTTTTAAACAACGTGGATTTGCTGCAACAAATAGTTCCTTCTTCTTCAAATATAAATATATAAATATATTGATCAAGTCACTCGCATGTCTTAGGAGAATGTCATACCATTAGTAGCAAACTTGAAATCGTGGCCATTGGTTTTGATTTTTTTTTGGTTAGATTTGAATCGGTTTTTGTAATTTTAAAAATCCCTCCAGCACTTGGCTCTGTCTGACCTGAAGGCTTTCAGCTGTTTCTGCAACAAAAATGTCCGGGCAGCGAAAACTCTCATTGTTTACAGTGGCGCCCCCTTCTGAACACTTTGTTAATAAAAAGCTTTTTTTTTTTTTTTTTTTCGGGCTATGGTAAATGTGGAACAACAATGAGGTATTTCAAAGAGGTGAACCACAGATAAATTTCTCTAAAGGTGGGGTGAGGGTTACTCAAAAAGGAACTTGACAAGGCTTTTAAAGATATCAACAATCATTATAACATAACGTGACTGACTGTTACTGTGTGCTTAAATGGGCCAACACTTGTTGGCTTCCAAGATAAACTAACATAGTTGAGATGGTTCTAGCGGCCTTCTAGCACAGGGTCTCATGAGGCAGGGATTGTAGCCACTGGCTTTGCAAGGCATGAGGCCTGTTAGTGATTTTATTTTTTCCTCTGCAGAATTGGTCTTTCTACATTCCAGGTCCTTTCTACCCCAATAAATAAAGCAGCGATTCTCTCTATGAGTTGTACTATTGGTTTAAACAGCCAACTGTCTCTTTAAAAGGACTTTTGATTAAATTCCTTTAAAAAAAAGTCCTTTCAAAAAAATCTTTTTTTTTCTATTTTTTATTTTTAAATCCCATATGTTTACTCTGATCGTGGAACTTTGTCATTTTGACCTTCTCTGCTGATTAAAATATTCTTCATCATCAGCACCTACTGCTCTCCTCTCCTGGTGGTCTCTCCGGAAGGGGTCTTCTCTAGGTCTTCTAGCAGGAGATGGGCACTTCGCCTCTACCCATGTTTCCAGACCAGCCTTACCTATCCTGCAGGGTCAGGTCGGCCTGGCTTTTGGTCTGTTGTTCTCTTCTGAGTGGTTAGTTTTTCATAGATACCGTGCTTTGCATTTGTCAGGACTTACCCTGGACTATCAAAACCCTTTTCTGGTGCCAGTGAATCCTAAGAAACAGTCGTGAGGAGAGAACCAGGAACTCGAACAGATCATATTTGTCCTGAATGTTCTGTCCAAAATGAAAAATACATTTCTGAGGAGCCTCAAGACCTCTGATAAGGGAAGTTTCACCAACTCTGTCATGTAGGGGCATCAATTCCGATTCTGTGTCAATTTTCCTACTTTCCCAGCTAGTAATTCTCTACCTCAGATAGCCCACTCTCTACCGTTTCCTCTCTCAAAGGCAGTTGCTCTTAGAGTCTGCACATGGCACTTGGGGCCTGCTGGTCGTTGGCTACTGCCCTCTCTACCTTGGGTCTAACAGCTGCGGGACATCAAGATGAGAACGTCTCTTGTTCTAAGACTTAATAGAGTTTGGGACACATGGGAAGCAATAATCACTTTTGTTGTTGATCCAAGTGTTCAAACTTTCTTAATTATTTTAGTACCACAGTTTACTTGTTCTAAGATTTGTCCTCCACCCCCATGTTAATATCTCTTAAAGTGGAACTTACCTTGCACTTGATGACATATCCTAGTATAACTGACAGCATTTCTCTTTCTTAGTCGGACATAAACTATATTGCATCTTACCCTTGATAAAAGCTAGGATGCAATTAAATACTCTATTATGGTTACGATTCTGGTATTTGAAATCTTCCAGTAACACCCTCTGCCACCACAGTGTAGTACCTCACTTCCTCGGCATAGTATACAAACCATCTCACCCCAGTGTTAACCCCAGATCTCAGCCTCCATCCCCAGGTGATGCTGCCAGATCAGCTGTCGGTTGTCATGAACTTGCTGTAGTTTCCTGAATGCACTGTGCTGCCTCCTGGCACTTTGAAACTTGACACACTCATCCTCATTCTTCGCTTTGCCCTTGTCTATCACATCCCCTGAAAATCTGTTCCTAAGTGGCTTTTCCCAGGTCCATCCTACCCTTGGCAGTCTTTTATCTCCCTGTGGTAAAGCCTGTCACATTGCACCATAGACATGCCCGTTGTCCCCTGTAGAAGATAAAAAGGACAGTGAGGTCCCCCAGCATTTGCAGCTCTAGTGCAGAGCCCCATGCCTGGCTTGCAGGAAATGCCAGATCACGAAGACAATTGGAGATCATCCTCTGGCTAAAACCAGCTCTTCTTGCCTACCGCAGGATCTGGATCAATAAAGAGCAGCCAGTTATTATTGCTGTTTTTCTAGGGATTTTTTCCCCATATTCTTCCCAGGTCTTGACTTTTTTTTTTTTTATAGCACTTTAATTCAGGCTTCAACCACTTCCTAATCAGATCAGGTGAAATCTTTTCCTTCCCATACCCTCGATGTATTTCACACCTAGTATTTCTTTTTTTAAAGATCTTATTTACCCATTTGACAGACAGATCACAAGTAGGTAGAGAGGGAGGCAGAGAGAGAGGGGGAAAGCAGGCTCCCCGCTGAGCAGAGAGCCCGATGTGGGGCTCCATCCCAGGACCCTGAAATCATGACCTGAGCCGAAGGCAGAGGCCTAAACCACTGAGCCACCCAGGAGCCCCCATATCTGGTAATTTTTAAACAACGTGGATTTGCTGCATCAAATAGTTCCTTCTTCTTCAAATATAAATATATAAATATATTGATCAAGTCACTCGCATGTCTTAGGAGAATGTCATACCATTAGTAGCAAACTTGAAATCTTGGCCATTGGTTTTGATTAGATATGGTTAGGTTTTTGTAATTTTAAAAATCCCTCCAGCCCTTGGTTCTGTCTGACCTGATTGCTTTCAGCTGTTTCTGCAACAAAAAAGTCCCGGCAGGGAAAACTCTCATTGTTTACAGTGGCCCCCCCTTCTGAACACTTTGTTAATAAAAAGCTTTTTTTTTTTTTTTTCGGGCTATGGTAAATGTGGAACAACAATGAGGTATTTCAAAGAGGTGAACCACAGTGAATTTCTTAAGGGTGGGGTGAGGGTTACTCAAAAAGGAACTTGACAAGGCTTTTAAAGATATCGACAATCATTATAACATAACGTGACTGATTGTTACCGTGCCCTTAACTGGGCCAACACTTGTTGGCTTCCAAGATAGACTAACATAGTTGAGATGGTTCTAGGGGCTTTCTAGCACAGGGTCTCATGAGGCAGGGATTCTAGCCACTGGCTTTGCAAGACATGAGGCCTGTTAGTGATTCTATTTTTTCCTCTGCAGAATGGGTCTTTCTACATTCCAGGTCCTTTCTACCTCAGTAAATAAAGCAGCGATTCTCTCAGTGAGTTGTACTATTGGTTTAAACAGCCAACTGTCTCTTTAAAAGGACTTTTGATTAAATTCCTTTAAAAAAAGTCCTTTCAAAAAAATCTTTTTTTTTCTATTTTTTATTTTTAAATCCCATATGTTTACTCTGATCGTGGAACTTTGTCATTTTGACCTTCTCTGCTGATTAAAATATTCTTCATCATCAGCACCTACTGCTCTCCTCTCCTGGTGGTCTCTCCGGAAGGGGTCTTCTCTAGGTCTTCTAGCAGGAGATGGGCACTTCCCCTCTACCCATGTTTCCAGACCAGCCTTACCTATCCTGCAGGGTCAGGTCGGCCTGGCTTTTTGTCAGTTGTTTTCTTCTGAGTGGTTAGTTTTTCATAGATACCGTGCTTTGCATTTGTCAGGACTTACCCTGGACTATCAAAACCCTTTTCTGGTGCCAGTGAATCCTAAGAAACAGTCGTGAGGAGAGAACCAGGAACTCGAACAGATCATATTTGTCCTGAATGTTCTGTCCAAAATGAAAAATACATTTCTGAGGAGCCTCAAGACCTCTGATAAGGGAAGTTTCACCAACTCTGTCATGTAGGGGCATCAATTCCGATTCTGTGTCAATTGTCCTACTTTCCCAGCTAGTAATTCTCTACCTCAGAAAGCCCACTCTCATCCGATTCCTCTTTCAAATGCAGTTGCTCTTAGAGTCTGCACATGGCACTTGGGACCTGCTGGTCGTTGGCTACTGCCCTCTGTACCTTGGGTCTAACAGCTGCGGTGCACCAAGATGAGCACGTCTCTTGTACTAGGACTTAATATAGTTTGGGGCACATGGTAAGCAGTAATCACTTCTTTAGTTGAACCAAGTGTTGGATATTTCTTATTTATTCTACTACCACAATTTACTTGTTCTAAGATTCCCCCCCCCTTTTAATAACTCTTAAGGTGGCACTCACGTTGCACTTGATGACTTATCCTAGTTTAACTGACAGCATTTCTCTTTCTTAGTCGAACATAAACTATAGTGCATCTTACCCTGGATGAAAGCTAGGATGCAATTAAATACTCTTTTATGGTTAGGATTCTGATATTTGAAATCCTCCGGTAGCTCCCTGTACCCCTACAGTGTAGTACCTCACCTCCTCGCCATAGGATACAAACCTTCTCACCCCCAGTGTTAACCCCGGGCCTCAGCCTCCATCCCCAGGTGATGCTGCCAGATCAGCTGTCGGTTGTCATGAACTTGCTGTAGTTTCCTGAATGCACTGTGATGCCTCCTGGCACTTTGAAACTTGACACACTCATCCTCATTCTTCGCTTTGCCCTTGTCTATCACCTCCCCTGAAAATCTGTTCCTAAGTGGCTTTTCCCAGGTCCAACCTACCCTTGGCAGTGTATTATCTCCCTGTGGTAAAGCCTGTCACACTGCACCATGGACATGCCCGTTTTCCCCCTGAGAAGAGAAAAGGGACAATGAGGGCCCCCAGCATTTGCAGCTCTAGTGGAGAGCCCCATGCCTGGCTTGCAGGAAATGTCAGATCATGAAGACAATTGGAGATCATCCTCTGGCTAAAACCAGCTCTTCTTTGCCTACCGCAGGATCTGGATCAATAAAGAGCAGCCAGTTATTATTGCTGTTTTTCTAGGGATTTTTACCCCATATATTTCCCAGGTCTTTACTCTTTTTATAACACTTAATTCAGGCTTCAACCACTTCCTAGTCAGATCAGGTGAAATCATTTTCCTTCCCATACCCTCGATGTATTTCACATCTAGTAATTCTTTTTTTAAACATCTTATTTACCCATTTGTCAGACAGATCACAAGTAGGTAGAGAGGGAGGCAGAGAGAGAGGGTGTAAGCAGGCTCTCCGCTCAGCAGAGAGCCCGATGTGGGGCTCCATCCCAGGACACTGAAATCATGACCTGTGCCGAAGGCAGAGGCCTAAACCACTGAGCCACCCAGGAGCCCCCATATCTGGTAATTTTTAACCAACGTGGATTTGCTGCATCAAATAGTTCCTTCTTCTTCAAATATAAATATATAAATATATTGATCAAGTCACTTGCATGTCTTACGAGAATGTTATACTTTAGTAGCAAACTTGAAATCTTGGCCATTGGTTTTGATTTTTGTTATGGTTAGATTTGGTTCGGTTTTTGTAATTTAAAAAATCCCTCCAGCCCTTGGCTATGTCTGACCTGATTGCTTTCAGCTGTTTCTGCAACAAAATTATCCCAGCAGCAAAAACTCTCATTTTTTACAGTGGCGCCCCCTTCTGAACACTTTGTTAATAAAAAGCTTTTTTTTTTGTTTTTTTTTTTTGTTTGTTTGTTTTTCGGCTATGGTAAATGTGGAACAACAATGAGGTATTTCAAAGAGGTGAACTGCAGATAAATTTCTCTAAGGGTGGGGTGAGGGTTACTCAAAAAGGAACTTGACAAGGCTTTTAAAGATATCGACAATCATTATAACATAACATGACTGATTTTTACCGTACGCTTAACTGGGCAAACACTTGTTGGCTTCAAAGAAAAACTAACATTGTTGAAATGCTTCTTGTGGCCTTATAGCACAGGGACTGATGGGTTAGGTATTCTAGCCACTGGCTGTGCAAGGCATGAGGCCTGTTAGTGATTCTATTTTTTCCTCTTCAGAATGTGTCATTCTACATTCCAGGTCCTTTCTACCCCAACAAATAATTCGGCGATTCTCTCAGTGAGTTGTACTTTTGGTTTAAATAGACAACTGTCTCTTAAAAAGGTCTTTTGGTCAAATTCCTTTAAAAAAAAAGTCCTTCCAAAAAATTTTTTTGTATTTTTTTATTTTTAAATCCCATATGTTTACTCTGATCGTGGAACTTTGTCATTTTGACCATCTCTGCTGATTAAAATATTCTTCATCATTAGCACCTCCTACTCTCCTCTCCTGATGGTCTCTCCGGAAGGGGTCTTCTCTAGCTCTTCTAGCAGGAGATGGGCACTTCCCCTGTACCCCTGTTGCCAGACTAACCTTACCTATCCTGCAGGGTCAGGTCAGCCTGGTCCTTTATCTGTTGTTCTCCACTGAGTGGTTAGTTCTTCATAGATACCTTGCTTTGATTTCGTCAGGATTTTCCCTGGACTATCAAAACACTTTTCTTGTGCTAGTGAAGCTTAAGAAACAGTACGGATGAGAGAACCAGGAACTCGAACAGATCATATTTATCCTGAATGTTCTGTCCAAAATGAAAAATTCATTTCTGAGGAGCCTCAAGTTTCTCTGAGAAGGGAAGTTTCACCAACTCTGTCATGTAGGGGCATCAATTCCGATTCTTGTCAATTGTCCTACTTTCCCAGCTAGTAATTCTCTACCTCAGAAAGCCCACTCTCAACCGTTTCCTCTCTCAAAGGCAGTTGATCTTAGAGTCTGCACATGGCAATTGGGGCCTGCTGGTCATTGGCTACTTCCCTCTGTACCTTGGGTCTAACAGCTGCGGGGCATCGAGATGAGCACGTCTCTTGTTCTAGGACTTAATATAGTTTGGGGCACATGGTAAGCAATAATTACTTCTTTAGTTGATTCAAGTGTGGGACCTTTCTTATTTATTCTACTACCACAATTGACTTGTTCTAAGAGTTGTCCCCCACCCCATTTTAATATCTCTTAAGGTGGCACTCACCTTGCACTTGATGACATATCCTAGTTTAACTGACAGCATTTCTCTTTCTTAGTCGAACATAAACTATAGTGCATCTTACCCTTGATGAAAGCTAGGATGCAATTAAATAATCTATTATGGTTAAGATCCTAATCCAATCCATTACTCTAACACTGACTACTACATAACCCTGTCGTTGACACTAATGTGGACTTTAAACCAATACCTGATCCTGACCGTAAACCTGACACTGGCCCTAGACTTCACCCTGACCCTGACTCAGGCAAACACCAGAAACCTAACCATGAACCTAAAAGTGACCCTGACCCTGACCCTAACACTAACCCTGACACTGAATGTGAGCCTGACCCTAACTCTAACCCTAAACCTAACCCTCCCTGACACTAACACGGGCCCTGACCCGAAACCTAACACTGAACCTAACCCTAAAACTAACCCCTAACATTATCCCTGACACTCACCCTAACCTGGTCTAACCCTAACCCTCAACCTATCTCTACCCTAACCCTAACCACACTTTAACCATAATCCCAAACCTCTCCCTGACCATGATCATAACCCTAACTCTGAAATTTGCCTTTGTCATTTCTTAACCTTAAACCTGACTCTGGCCTTGACCTTAACACTGACCCTAACCCAGACTGTAAACCTAACTCTGACGCAAACCGTGATCCTGAACAGAATCGTAACCCTAAAGCTAACCCTGATCCTGAACCTACTCATAAAACAGAACCTAAACATAAATATCAGAATCGTAACCATAATAGAGTATTTAATTGCATCCTAGCTTTCATCAAGGGTAAGATGCACTATAGTTTATGTTCGACTAAGAAAGAGAAATGCTGTCAGTTAAACTAGGATATGTCATCAAGTGCAAGGTGAGTGCCACCTTAAGAAATATTAAAACGGGGGGGGCAAATCTTAGAAAAGTAAATTGTGGTATTAGAATAATTAAGAAAAGTTCGAACACTTGGATCAATTAAAAAAGTGATTATTGCTTACCTTGTGCCCCAAAATATATTAAGTCTTAGAACAAGAGACGTGCTCATCTGATGCCGCGCAGCTGTTAGACCCAAAGTACAGAGCGCAGTAGCCAACGACCAGCATGCCCCAGTTGCCATGTGAAGACTCTAAGAGCAACTGCCTTTGAGAGAGGAAACGGTTGAGATTGGGCTTTATGAGGTAGAGCATCATTAGCTGGGAAAGTAGGAAAATTGACACAGAATCGGAATTGATGCCCCTACATGACAGAGTTGGTGAAACTTCCCTTCTCAGAGATCTTGAGGCTCCTCAGAAATGTATTTTTCATTTTGGACAGAACATTCAGGATAAATATGATCTGTTCGAGTTCCTGATTCTCTCATCAGAACTGTTTCTTAGGCTTCACTGGCACAAGAAAAGGGTTTTGATAGTCCAGGGTAAATCCTGACAAAAGGAAAGCATGGTATCTATGAAAAACTAACCACTCAGAAGAGAACAAAAGATAAAAGGCCAGAAGGACCTGACCCTGCAGGATTGGTAAGGCTGGTCCGGCAATAGGGGTAGAGGGGAAGTGCCCATCTCCTGCTAGAAGAGCTAGAGAAGACCCCTTCCGGACAGACCATCAGGAGAGGAGAGTAGGAGGTGCTAATGATGAAGAATATTTTAATCAGCAGAGATGGTCAAAATGACAAAGTTCCACGATCAGAGTAAACATATGGGATTAAAAAATAAAAATTAAAAAAAAGATTTTTTTAAAAAGACTTTTTTTTAAAGGAATTTGACCAAAAGTCCTTTTTAAGAGACAGTTGGCTGTTTAAACCAAAAGTACAACTCACTGAGAGAATCGCCGCATTATTTATTGGGGTCAAAAGGACCTGGAATGTAGAAAGACCCATTCTGCAGAGTAACCCTCACCCCACCCTTAGAGAAATTTATCTGTGGTTCACCTCTTTGAAATACCGCATTGTTGTTGCACATTTATCATAGCCAAAAAAAAAAAAAATCTTTTTATTAACAAAGTGTTCAGAAGGGGGCGCCACTGTAAACAATGAGAGTTTTCACTGCCTGGACAATTTTGTTGCAGAAACAGCTGAAAGCAATCAGGTCAGACAGAGCCAAGGGCTGGAGGCATTTTTAAATTACAAAAACCGAACCAAATCTAACCAAAACAAAAATCAAAAATCAAAACCAATGGCCAAGATTTCAAGTTTGCTACTAAAGGCATGACATTCTCCTAAGACATGCGAGTGACTTGATCAATATATTTATATATTTATATTTGAAGAAGGAAGTATTTGATGCAGCAAGTCCACCTTGATTAAAAATTACCAGATATGGGGTCTCCTGCGTGGCTCAGTGGTTTAGGCCTCTGCCTTCGGCTCAGGTCATGATCAGGGTCCTGGGATGGAGCCCCACATGGGGTTCTCTGCTGAGCGCGGAGCCTGCTTCCCCCCTCTCTCTCTGCCTGCCTCTCTACCTACTTGTGATCTGTCTGTCAAATGGGTAAATAAGATGTTTAAAAAAAGAATTACTAGATGTGAAATACATCGAGGGTATGGGAAGGAAAATGATTTCACCTGATCTGACTAGGAAGTGGTTGAAGCCTGAATTAAAGTGCTATAAAAAGAGTAAAGACCTGGGAAATATATGGGGAAAAAATCCCTAGACAAACAGCAATAATAACTGGCTGCCCTTTATTGATCCAGATCCTGCGGTAGGCAAAGAAGGCTGATTTTAGTCAGAGGATAATCTCTGTTTGTCTTCATGATCTGGCATTTCCTGCAAGCCAGGCATGGGGCTCTGCACTAGAGCTGCAAATGCTGGGGGCCCTCACTGTCCCTTTTCTCTTCTCAGGGGGACAACGGGCATGTCCATGGTGCAGTGTTACAGGCTTTACCACAGGGAGATAAAAGACTGCCAAGGGTAGGTGGGAGCTGGGAAAAGCCACTTAGGAACAGATTTTCAGGAGAGGTGATAGACAAGGGCAAAGCGAAGAATGAGGATGAGTGTGTCAAGTTTCAAAGTGCCAGGAGGCAGCACAGTGCATTCGGGAAACTACAGCAAGTTCATGACAACCGACAGCTGATCTGGCAGCATCACCTGGGAATGGAGGTTGAGCCCCGGGGTTAACACTGGGGGTGAGAATGTTTGTATACTTGGCGAGGAGGTGAGGTACTACACTGTGGGGGCACAGGGAGCTACCGGAGGATTTCACATATCAGAATCGTAACCATAATAGAGTATTTAATTGCCTCCTAGCTTTCATCAAGGGTAAGATGCACTATAGTTTATGTTCGACTAAGAAAGTGAAATGCTGTCAGTTAAACTAGGATATGTCATCAAGTGCAAGGTGATTGCCACCTTAAGAGATATTAAAATGGGGGGGGGTGGAAAAATCTTAGAACTATAAATTGTGGTACTAGAATAATTAAGAAAAATAATACAAGAACACTTGGATCAACAAAAAAATTGATTATTCCTTACCATGTGCCCCAAACTATATTGTCTCCAAAAATTTTATATCATTTGATAGGTCAGATATATATAAAATTACATTTAAATTTTAAAAATATCAGCAAATATTTTCATTTAAATGCAAATTTCAAAGAAAATCTACTTTTCCAAACACGACTTTTTATCCTATTGTTTTTTAATTTTGTCGACAACTGATAAAATGTTTAGCGAGACTATAAATGTTTGATTGAAAAAAATGATTAATAGATGTAGGTTCAAATTATTATGTTCCATTAAAAATGATTTAGTCTTTGATGAACATCTGTTTGGTAATATGTTGTATCCAGATATAGTAAATTAATGACATATATAAAATTATAGGGAAATGACACCTTCCGTTCCATTATGAGTAGAGCTTTTAAAATGCTATTTGTCACAACCTGTCATCTTGTCATTATGTAGCATTATGCAACATTTAAAAAATGTATACTCTTCACTTTGAAGTCTTTCAGAAATCTAAAATATGACTTTCTATGGTTTGTGTGTCCATATTCCTTTATTGCCAGTTTGAACAAATCCACATGCTTGGATTCAAAGGTAATAAATTCCTCTTATTTGGAAAAATGATGTTTATTTTTGTTCTCTCACCCTTAGCAGGTGGTTTCATTTTAGCACACTTCAGACATATAATTTCATGCTTATTAAAAACATTTATTATGATCTACGTAGATGAATGAAATTTTTATTTATTAAATTATTTGCCAAAAAAATCTGTTATTTTTAAAAATGTATTTCCTTTGAAGGGTTATTTTAGAGCATTCAGAGAGGATCTAGGAGTGTGGTGTTATGCAATTTTTAAGTAGGTATGAAATGGTTATTTATATGATTGTTTCTTTAAGGCTTATGTATATTGTCCATTATATGCTATAAAATATTTTGAAAGTAAATTTAAGATATGTTTTACATAGTTTATTTTTTCGAAAAAAATATTGAAATGACTTATGAAATTCAGTATACTATCAACATTATTTTTTTCTGAAATTTACAAATTGTCTACTGAACCTATTATATGGCAGATATTTTCCAAAGTGGTGGTATCATGATATATGCCAACAACAGTTTAGATTTTTTGTTGCTTCTCAATCTAGCTCAGACGAAGTACAATTAGCCTTTATAATTTTAGCCATTCTAATAGATATGTAAGCATGCCTCATTATGATTTTAATTTGTATTTCTTTAATGTCTAAATGTTGAGAAATTTGTCATGTGCTTATAAGCCATCCATGTACTTTTGGTGACATGTCTCTTCCATTATTTCCTTCACATGTAAAATAGGATACTCTGGTTATTAGTAAGGTTTTTTATTTTTATTCATATTTAATAATCAGAGTAGATGTCCATTATCAGATATATAATTTGCAAATCCCTTCTCCATCTATACGGTTTCTCAATGGAGCTTTGATAGCTGTGTCTTTCAAGAAAGTGCTACTTCTTTCCTGGTACACGGAGGAATAACTAGAACATTATCATGTTGGCCTTTGCAAAGAAAATCATGGCTTAAGATATATGTAGTCTGCGGTTGTTGGGAGTGTTCTGTAATATCAAGCATATCTAGTTAGTTGATAATTTTGTTCAAGTCTTACATATCTTACCAATTTGATGACCATTTGTCTATATAATCTTAAAATAAGGGTGTTGACATTTTTTTCCATTTCTCTTCTAAGGTAGAAGTTATGATTTTTGTTCTTAGTTTTTCCCTATATATCCCCAAATCTGTTATTAAGTATTAAAAGTCAAGAATTATTATACTCCCTGAGGAATTCATCCTTTTACTCTTCTGTGTTTTTGACTTGATCTTTATGTCTGATAATGAAATTTGCTTTAAAATCACTTTTCATTATCTTGATATAACCACCAAAGTTATAGTGTGATTAGTGTTAATATAGCATATTTTTTCTTTTACTTTTTAAAGCACTTCTATATTTAATCCTGACAAAAAAACAAAAAGCTTTTTAGCTCTGGAAGCACATTTCTAAATTATCTTTTTTTTTTTTTTAATGAAGCAGTAGCAATTTTTGTTAAGGGACCTAATCTGAAAGTAGGTTTAGAAATTTATTTATTTATTTATTTAGGAAAAGATTTTATTTTGTTTATTGAAGCAAGAGAGAGAAAGAGAGAGAGAGAGAGTGGAAGCGCACAAGCGGGGGGAATCACGTGCAAAGGGTTAGGAAGAAGCAAGCTCCTTGGTGTGCAAGTAGTCCCATGCAGGGCTGGAGCCCTGTACACTGGAATCATAACCTCAGCCAAAGGCAAACATCTGCTTAAACAACTGAGTCATCCAGGCACCCCTAGAAAATTAAAAAATTTAAATTAAAAATTTAAATTTAAAATATTTTATTTATTTGACAGACAGAGAGATAGGAAGAGGAACTATAAGCAGGGCAGAGGGAAAAGGAGAAGCAGGTTTCCCACTGAGCAGAGAGCCTGATGTGGGGCTCCATCCCAGGACCCTGGGATCATGACCTGAAAAGAAGGGACATTTATGGAGGAAGCAACCCAGACACCTCTTTTCTTTGTTTTTAATATATGGCAACTGATGCTTCCCAGCCACGAGGAGCATATTACCCATTGATTAAATCTTTGATAACATCCTATTTAAAAAGGTGTGTAAATATATACTTACTCAGATTTATACACTTTGTGTTTTCTTCATAGTTTGGGGCTGGACCCCATGGTGACAACACTGCTTTCAGCCTTTGCCTTCCCATCTTTTGATACCAGGTATTTGGTCAGCAAAGCAAATTAGTATCAAAATTAATAAGCCCTTGGCACCATATCTCTGGAGCAGGGGTTGCTCTTAGCCAAGGCCCAGAGCAGTTGACCTCCCCTCGCTAGTGCTATAGCCCCAAGGTCTAGGTCCTTGCCACCAGAACTCAGTCTTACATGTTATGCTAAGCAGACAAAACCAAAACAGGAAAGCTCCAACAGCTTTCACTGGCATGCCTCATCTCCCACTCCCAACGACGTCCAGGCAGTACCAGATGCCAGGGAGGGGTCTTGGTCCAACATATGGGCGGGAAGGAAGTAGCCACGAGCAAGTACCTGCCTCTCTGTGCCTTTCTTTCATGAGCAGGTTGTAAGGAGGAGGAAGAGGAAGGGGAAGAGAGGTGAACTTCAAGGGGTGAAGGCCTCAGGTAGGCATCTGGCTCCTGCCAGTAGGAAAGGGACAAAGGAGAAGGCAGTGAGTCTTGCAGGGAGGGTGGGGGGTAAGGGTTACAGCTTATGACGGAATCTGGACAGGAGTAATAGGGATACTAGTCATTTGAGTCCACCATTGGCAAGCTGGGCTGGGTGTCAGGGCAGATAGGCCTCCCTGGGCAATGGCACATGAGAGAAGGTGGAATTCTTCTCTGAGGAGCAGGTTGAGCTTCAGGTGTTGGGAAAGCATAGACAGTATTGTTCCAGGTCCAAGGACAGGTCCAGGTACTCCTGTTCAGAGGTCAAGGCCACAGTATGATCCAGGTCTTCTACCAGCAGCTTGAAGGAACCACATGCCAGCCACCCCTCATTATTGTGTATAACTCTCTGGTGCACTTATTGGCTTATCCATCAAATGACTCCTTCAGCAGCTTGAAAACCACCTCCACAGGCACTCCAGGATATGGGAGGCTTCCAGATTGAAGATTTTGCACAGGATCACCCCAAAAGACCAGAAGTCACTCTGGTGGATGTAGCTCTGGTCAAACATGGCCTTATGGACCATCCACTTCACAGGCAGTCCACTGTTGGTTGTCTTTTTATAGTAACTGATGTGGTGATATCTCTGGCAAGGCTGAAGTCTGAGATCTTCATCATGTTGTCCTTTGTCACCAGCACTTCCCTAGTGCCAGGTCTTGGTGTATGCACTTCTTGGAGGCAAGGTACTCCATGCCTCAGGCTACCTGATAGGCACAGGATACCAGGTCCTTGGAGGAGAGTTGCTCTGCTGCATTGTGGCTGATATTGTAACAGTACTCCAGGTCAGGAGGCCTCTGGGCCTGCAGGTACTCCTGTATGTTGTCTTTGGAGGCATATTCCATGAGAGTGTACGAAGGACCATCCTGTGTGCAGAACCCAGCAGGTTGATGGTGTCCTTGTGCTGTCCAATCATCTTCATCATCTCCATTTCTGAGATTAGGTTTAACAGGTCTTTCTCTGTTGCATCTGACTTCAACATCTTCACAGAAACTTTAGTCAAATGGTTGGATTTGTCTTTGTCCAGCCCAATGGCTTCCTCCAACACCACCTGCCCAAAGTAGGCCTGTCTTAGGGGTCTGCCTAAACTGCCTACAACCAGCCTGCCTCAAGGCAGTTATGAACTCTAGATTATCCTCAAAAACCTTAAACCACAAGCTAAAAATTCTCTTCACTAGGTCTCTGTCGCAGGTCTAATTTTCCTATCGTTCATCATTTATCTTTTTCCTAATTCTTATTTTCAGTATAGTTTATTTTGCTTCCAGGTGTTTCCCCTGGTTTCTGGATGCTGTTTCATAGGGAAGAATTATCCTGTCATAAAATTATTTCTTGAGCATTCATTATATCTCTCAGTTAAAATGGGTTCTTTTATGGTATTGATTCATTTGAGTTTTCTCAAAATGGGAAGACTTTTCAAAATGGTGTTTTCCTCAAGGTTCAGTGTATGTCTTCGCCTCATCTTTAAGCTTTTTGAAATTCACTTTACAAATTCTTGTCCCTCTTTTTATCTTTTTAAAATAAAATGTTTTATTTTTACTATTTTTTTATTTGTGTATAGTTGATATTCAGTGTTACATTGGTTTCAGGTTTTCAATATCTCCATACATTATTCTATGATCACTATAAATATAGCCACCATCTGTCACCATATAACACTATTATAATATCATTGATTATATTCTCTACACTGTCCCAGATCTCTTTCTAAAATCTCTAATTTTTATGTTTTCTGTTATTCCAATTTTCAACCATCATTTTACATGGTTACTTTAATAAAATATGCCTGATTACACACTCTTTGCTGAAAACCATAGCATTTGATTTATAGTAGTCTTCTTCTTCCTCTTTTTTTTAAAATTAACATATAATGCATTATTAGCCCCAGGGGTACAGGTCTGTGAATCGCCAGGTTTACACACTTCACAGCACTCACCACAGCACATACCCTCCCCAATGTTCATAACCCCAACACCCTCTCCCTCCCTACCCTCCCCACCCCCCCGGCAACTCTCAGTTTGTTTTGTGAGATTAAGAGTCTCCTATGGTTTGTCTCCCTCCTGATCCCATCTTGTTTCATTTACTCTTTTCCTGTCCCCCAAGCACCCACATTGCACCTCCATTTCCTCATATCAGAGAGATCATATGATAGTGACTTTCTCTGGTTGACTTATTTTGCTAAGCATAATACCCTCTAGTTCCATCCATGTCATCGCAAATGGCAAGATTTCATTTCTTTTGATGGCTGCATAGTATTCCATCGTATATATATATATACCATTCATTTGTTGATGGACATCTAGGTTCTTTCCATAGTTTGGCTATTGTGGATATTGCTGCTATAAACATTTGGTGCACATGCCCCTTTGGATCATATACTAGTCTTCTTTACCTCTATCAGAAACCCAGGAAGCTTTATTTATTTATTTACTCACATAAACACATGATCCAACACAACGTTTTTTGTTGTTCAAATGTATTATAATGTCTTACCGCTTAACACTATGCTTACTGTTCTCTTTCACTGTCTGACTAAATCCTCATTATCACTATGCCATTTAATGAGAAATAACATTTGAACTCAGAGTTCTCTGCATATCAGGGAATGAAGACTCCACCCTTCTGTTCGTGCAGGTAAAATAAATGTTGATATTGTCTGTCCTGCACATACCCCATCCTGTTCACCGGAATATTCACCATCAAAATATATACAAAATAAAAACCATACCTCACCACTTCTATTACCACCCAGCATGCTAAAAACACCATCATATATGTTCCTGAATTATTGACTTGATTGATAGCCCCACTTCCACACATAATGCACTCCTTTCTCCCTGCAAATTTATTTTGGTACAGCAACTTAACCTAAAAATCAAGTCAGATGATTTTATTCTGCTGTTGAAAGTCTTTTGGTATCTTCCCCTTTCATATTAAATAAAAACTGAAGGCGTTTCAATGTACTAGAAGGTCATACATCAATACGTTCTTCCTCTCTCCACCACTATGAACTCCTCATTGGCCTCCTTGCATTTCCTCAAAAGTAACAGACAAGCTGTTCACACAAAGTCTATAAACTTACTTGCTCTGCCTAGAGCAATCTTTTCCTTTAATATTTGTATAACACCCTCCTTCACTTCCTGGGTCTTTGTGCAAATAACATCTCCTAAATGAGATATAACCACCCAACACAAAATAAAATTAACTTTCATCCCAGCATTCTCCAATGGCTTTTACCTTTCTTTATTTCTTTGTAACACTTATCACCATCAACCATCAATCATTATTCTATTACTGGTTTATTACCTTATTTGAGACAGAGAGAGAGAGAATTGGGAGGGTGCGTAGAGGAAGAAGAAAACACCCCACTGCCTAGAAAGCCTGCTGCGGAGTTACATCCCAGGACCCTGAGATCATGACCCAAGCGAGAGGCAGTCACTCAATGGACTGAGCCACCGAAGCGCCCCTCTATTATTGGTTTATTTCACTATTATATTTCAAAAGAATGTAAGCTCTTTCTGGTCAGCTATTTTATGTGTTTTATTAATTGAAGTATTCTCTGAAAGGTAGCTGGCAGATTGTAAGGGCTCACTAAACTGTATTTTGTTGTTATTATTGGGCTCCTTTATGGGCTTTACCTCTTACGCTAGAAGTCTATCCTTCAGATGTAAGCAATAAGAATAGAACCCTGCTGCCGGGTTCAAATGAGTAAAAAGCCTGTATTAAGTCGATATTTTAAAAGCTAAATGAATGGCTTAATAGTTGTATATAGGGAGAAAGGGAACATATTTTCCACAGTTTAGAAGTGGAGTTCTTTATAGAGTTCTTGAACAAGCCTACACTCTTGAACGATAATGGGCAGTTGTACATTACAATTATACAAACACTTTGGTATTTATATCATTTTTTTGTAATTCATGACTGGATCATTTGATTCTTTAGGAGCATTACAGCATTTCAACTTTTCATGTTCAATAAACTTATTGGGGTTGCTACCTTTTTTATTCAAATGGAGAAATAGTCATGATTTAATCTAAATAAAGTGTTATTGGTTGTGTTGTTTTCTAGGAATGAGTCGCACATGCTAGTTTAAAAGTTTTGTTAAATTCCCAAGTCTGTCACTGATAAAAGCCTTTTGTAGATTAGTAACTTGATCAAAACAGAAAAGTTATGTAACACCAATTGTTATACTATCTTTGTTTCCATCTTGCATTGTTATAACGCCCATCTTAACTCTATTTAAGACAAGTCATCGACAGATGGCTTTCTGGCATTGGTTGCATGATATGAAATCTAGTATAACTAAAAGTTTTTGGTTTTAGTAGCATATAAATCAATTTAGAAAAATATATGTATTTGAATATAAGATAAAGTTTTAAATTATTTGGCAATAGTAAACTAAACTTTTTTTTTGTAAATTTTTATTTTCTAAAATTTCATTGAGGTCTTTTGCATATTGAAACAAGTTACAAAAAGTTAAGGTTTATTTACCCCAATTCAAAATTATTAGGAATATAATCATAGAGGTTGAAGTATTTAAAATATTGAACCCAAAATATTTTATTAGGTAAATTCATGAATTCTGAGCATTCACTGTTAAAATATACTAATACTATTGATAGACTGGTAGAAGCCTAAAATCAAATATTTATTAAATATTTATATCCATATCTTTTCATGGCTTGGTAATTCATTTCTCTAGCATTAAATAATATTCCATTGTTTGCATGTACTATACTTTATTTGACCTTTCACCTGTGGAATGATATCCTGGTTGCTTCCGAGCTTTTGTCAGTTATGAATAAAACTACTATAGACATCTTTGTGGGTATAGATTTCATCTTCTTTGGATAAATACCAAGAACTGCTACTGCTGAATCATCTGGCAAGAATATGTTTAGTTTTGTAAGAAACTGCCAAGTTGTTTTCCATTCTTTATTCTCAATAGACATGGAAGAACATTCCTGTTGCTCCACATCCTCACCAACATTTCATGTTCTGTTTTCAGTGTTCTGAATTCTGGGTATGTACGGGTGTCTCTTTTTTGTTTTCATTTGCATTTTCCTGATGACCTATGATGTGAAGCACCTTTTTATATGCTCATTTGCCATCTGTAATATTTTCTTTTGTGAGGTATCTGCTAAGGTCTTTGGCTCATTTTTAATCAGGTTTTTCCCCCACTGTTGAGTTTTAAGGGGTCTTTGTGTATTTTTGATTAACAGTCCTTTGCCAGATGTGTATTTTGCAAATTTTTTCTCATAGTCTGTGCTTTGCCTTTTCATTCTCTTGGCATTGTGTTTCACAGAGTAGACATTTTAAAATTCAGTGCTTGTGCTTTTGTAGCTAAAGTTATAGCCAAAACCAAGGTCATTTAAATTTTCTTCTATATTACCTTCTACATGTTTCATGTTTAGGTTTATAATCCAATCTGAGTTAATTTTTGTGAAGAGTGTATGATATCTGCCTGGATTTATTTTATTTTATTATTTTATTTTATTTTTATTTTATATTTTTACATTTAGCTTCACCATTACTCCAGAACCATTTGTTTAAAAGATTGTATTTTGCTCTCTTGTATTGCTTTTGCTTTTATATTAAATATAAAATATAGTTGATAATATATATTCTGTTCCTTTAATCTAGTCTTTCTGTGGTATTACAATATCTTGCTTACAATTATCGTTATGGTCAACTTTTTTTAAAAGATTTTATTTATTTATTTGACAGAGAGGGATCACAAATAGGCAGAGAGACAGACAGAGAGAGAGATGAGGAGAATCAGGCTCCCTGCTGAGCAGAGAGCCCAATGCAGGACTCGATCCCAGGACCCTGGGATCATGACCTGAGCCGAAGGTAGAGGCTTAACCCACTGAGCCACCCAGGCGCCCCATCGTTATGGTAAACTTTGAAGTCAGTCCTCAGTCTTTGTTCTCCTTCAACACTATGTTGACTATTGTGAGTCTTTGCCTCTTCATATAAACTTTAAAGTAAGTTTGTTAATATTAAAAAACAAAGAACTTGCTGGAATGCATTAATTGTATAGATAAACTTGGAAACCAGTGACCTCTTGAGCTTAGCAGGAGATAGACCATGGTCATCAGTTGTCACAGTGGTGCCTCTGGCAGAGCCTTTTGCAAATCCCTAGGTAAAATGAGACCTCAGGGATCTGGGAGATGTCTAAGAAGTACTTGATACATCCCTTGGGTATGGTTTATTGAAGTGTCCACCTGTCTGAAAGCTCGGGAATCTAGATAAGGGAGGGAAAATTAGTGATGAAAAACATATCAACAAACATGAATAAATTTTGTAAAACTAATTGTCATGGCTCATATACAGTATGACCAACAGAGGGACAATCAAAAGGAAAGCATCAGTTATGTTTATTGTGAAATTTTTTTATTCAAAATAAAGCAATGTGAGGGGAACACACTATGAGAAAATTACCATTTTTTAAATGGTAAATATCTTACCAAATGGAATAGGTTTTATATTCTAAGTAGTATATTGAACAGTAAAACATTGGGGTGCCTGGGTGGCTCAGTGGTTTGGGCTGCTGCCTTTGGCTCGGGTCATGATCTCAGGGTCCTGGGATCGAGCCCCGCATCGGGCTCCCTGCTCCGCAGGAAGCCTGCTTCCCTCTCTCTCTCTCTCTGCCTGCCTCTCTGCCTACTTGTGATCTCCGTCTTTCAAATAAATAAATAAAATCTTTTAAAAAAAAGAAAAGAAAATTAAAACATTAAAAAATAAAATTTTAATTTAAAAAATTATGTAATTTTTAAAAAAGGTTAAAAATAGCAGAACCATTTTTCTTATAACTGGAAAATACATTGTGTATATATCTATCAAAAATAACTTGTCATGGGGGCGCCTGGGTGGCCCAGTGGGTTAAAGCCTCTGCCTTCGGCTCAGGTCATGATCCCAGGATCCTTGGATCGAGTCCCACATTGAGCTCTCAGTTCCGCAGCGTTCCTGCTTCTTCCTCTCTCTCTGCCTGACTCTGCCTACTTGTGATCTCTGTCAAATAAATAAATAAAATCTTTTATAAAAAAATTTAAAAAAATAACTTGTCATGTCTGGAATCAGGAGCATATGGAAAAAAATAATATCTGAGGACAATACTTCTGCCGTTTTGTGCCTTGTTAATATTTTTAAACAGTCAGGCAACTTTTAGCTTTATTGAAATACCTGCTAAGATACCAGCAGTGCCTTTTGGAGCCCTATGACTATAAAAATTAATTGCAAATATTCAAAATGTTTACTATGGTGTCACTATTTAGGGCCACCACCAAGTATGTTTCAGAAGTAAGCATAACTGTTACTCTTCTGTAAGGCAAAAGGGCATATTTTCAGGAGTTCCATCTGCTGTACCAGGAGGTGAATCAAGTAATGATTTTGTCTATAAAATAATTCACTTTTCAATCTAACATTCCTTATTCCACATTATAATAATAAAAACTAGGAGGAGACTAAAACAAACAAACAACTACAACTACAACAACCAGCTTTTCCTTCAGTGGAAAAGTAAATATAACCTTATGAGTAGCCTGAAATTTATTTTTAAATATTTTTAAGATAAACGTTTTTGTTAGAAAACCATATATTTTATATTACTAAGAAATAACAGGCAAAGTTTTATTAACTTCTAAAAAGTCTAGTTACTTCTATTTATCTATTAACTCATCTCTTTTTGAAGTAGAACATGATCACACCTATTGTATCTACCCAAGTTTGTATGCTTTGGTTATTTTATGTTTGCTATTTCCTTGATTAATTTTTACAATATTTGATACATAATAGTATCTTTAAGTCCATCTATGGTTTCACAGAATTTGTTTGAACTTCATAAAAATGTACCATACTTTTTGCACTGCCCTTGTTTTACTTCTCTATTAACTTTCCAAGATTTATTCACTTTAGAGTGTGTAGCTATCATTTATTTTTATTCCTCCATAATGCTATGTTTACAAATTTGTATTTATCTGTACTTTTAAAATTATCTTAATTATAAACCATTTCTCATCTCACGTAACACTCATGTTACTTCTACACTTATCAGATATTATGTAACTGAAAACCACAACTCAGCAACAATAGAACATAATTTTTCAAAATTAAATGGCTTACCAGAATTCTTTAATTCTATCCTTTATTTGTATTAGATGACGCTTTATTCTGGTATTTGGCATTTTTCATATGGAGGAAAGCTTATAAATTGATATTCCATAAATAGAAGGAAGAATGGCCGTATGCCTATATATCAGGTGTCCTGGTTTCACTCCCTTTGTGGAGCACCTACCCTGGAGGTCATGTAATAACCAATGACCAAAAAACAAACAAAAAACCCAAACATCCAGGTCGAAGTGCCATCCCTGACTGGAGATGAGTAAACTGCTCAACAGACCCTGGGCAGGCATCTCAGCCCAGGCCTGTGCTGGGGAAGCTGGAGCTGGCTTTGGGCGCAATCAGGAAGCCAGCAAACTGACCGGAGAGTGCAGCCACGGTGAACAGGACTGATGATCTTTTAGCAGCCAGGCCACGCGCGGACACCCGCTCAGGGAGCCAGGCTAGGAGGCTGCCCAGCGCCTGAGCTGGCAATGCTTACAAGCCCCCTGGGGCTTCGCCCCGCGCCCCAGCACCGGCCTGGCCTCAGGAGGGAGGGGGGCGGGGCGGCGCAGAGAAGGGGCTTTGCTAATTGCCAAAACGGGAAGTGAGCTCGCTGAGGACTCAGGAGGGATGGGGGCGGGGGCGGGTCGAGGGCGGCCAGGAGAAGGGACTTTGCTAATTGCTGAAGTGGGAAGTGAGCTCAAGGAGGATGTGGCAGAGAGTCTGGGAGGAGGTGGAGCGGCTGGAGGAGGAGGGGCGCGCAGCGCCCCGGTGCTGTGCTGCGGCCCAGTTGGGACTGCAGGACCCACCGGACTCGCCGCCCATGCGCTCCCGCGTGAGGTCCTGCTGTCCCGCTCCTGCTGCCTGCTGCCCCTTCCCGCCCCAAGGCTTCTCCTGACCACCCTCTGTGCACAGGTAAAGTGACACCGCGCCTCACCCTCACCTGGAGCAGAAAGCGGGGGACGCGACCTGGGGGCGGGGAGGGGGGTTGTTGTAACCCAGCCTCCAGGGAACACCAGGGCACCGGGACCACCCCGGACGCTGGGCAGAATCCGGGTCCGCATGGGGTCGGGCTGGGGACAGCGCCTTGCGAGGTGCCCCCCGCCAGCGGGCCCGCTAGCCCCCATTATTCGGAACCCACCTGTGAGAGCCCACCTGTAGAGGCCTTTCATTAGAATGGTCTCTGGTTCTAGCCTCAGTTCAGAATACTGCATGTATCTGAGGACCGAGTCCAGATGTTTCTTTCATCTCTGACTTGAATTTGAAATCCTCCTCAGACTTCAGCTTCCAGGATTTCTCCAGTCCTTGCTCTCCCACTGTCTTGGTGGGGATCCGCCATGAGTGTTGAACCCAGGAATGAATGAATGATATATACCCCAGATCGCTGGGGCTTTGTCTTGTTTTGCTGAGGTTGGAAAGGCTTGCCAGAGACCCCCTGTATGCAGATACAGAGCTGCATGCAATTGCTTAAACGTGTTCCCCACTTAATTGCTTGGGCATTGAACATTTCGCCCTTAACCTGTGGCTTGAGCAGTTAGGAGGAGACAATCTGGAGGCGAATCAGAAGATGGCTGAATCCACATGGTGGTGGTCTGGGTTTGGGAGATTTTCCTGGAGATTCAAACGAAAGATCTAAATTCTTCCAGTGGGGAGTGGTAAACATTTTATGGATGGGAGATTGAAAATAAATGGTCTGGTTAACCTTTCCCTCCCCCTCAAAACCCATTATTTGAAAAAACAAAAAGGGAAGTGAAGGGAGAAATCCTCCCACTCCCATCCCCACTCACCTCCATAGCCACCTCCTCTTCCAAGAACCTAACAGACAAGGTGCCAAGAAGTGTTAGGTACCAGCAGTGGTCTCAGATCTCATTCAAGGATCATGGTGAAAGGCATTCAAAGAGATTGTGGGGGCACAGGGATCCAATTAAGGGGGACAAGTTTAAGGTTTGCCTGGCCCCCTAAAAATTAATGGCACTAGAGAAGATGAGCTTTGGGAACTATAGCTTAATGGATATAATGTGTAAAAAGCTTCAGTGAGTCATGGTGGGAAGAGGCCATGAGGGCAGCAAATACAGTCTTAGATGATGTTATTAATAGCACTACAGGCTCTAGATTTCCTGTGGTGTCAAGACCAGCCCGGCCAAAGTGGATACTCACAACCTGGAACAGAGGGTCTTGGAGATCCCAGCACGTGAGGTATGATGAGAGGGTAAAATGATAGGAGGTGTCCTTTGGAAGGACTGTCTCCTTGACTTTAAAAGGGAGAACCCAAATCTGTAGGTGAAATCTTTTTGGCTACAAAGAGGGCCGAGGCCTCCTAAGGTCAAGGTCTCCTCGTCACTTGCAAAGATGTCGAAGAACATATTCAGACATTTCAAAGATGTCCTCATGTCCATCGGTTCCCACTCTGGAATTCTATCAATAAGGTGAGAGTTCCTCTAGTTGAAAAAAAGATCTAAAATGACGTCCCTTTCTCATGTAATTTCTGTAACCTCCAGGACACACCCACCTCCCCCTTCCAGCTCTGTAATGAAGCCACAGCTGGTGCCAATTTGTGGAACTCCTTAAAGGCTATTCTCCATTATATACCCCCTGACAAAGTTCCCATGCTCCCTCACCTGATTTCCTGCACTCACCTCCCACCTGGTGTGTTCACACCTGCAAGTGCCTTTTACCAACCCCTTTGCCAAAAGGCAGCCAGAGTGACCTTTCAAAGACCTATCAGTTCCTGGCATTTGTCTCCATAGAAATCTGCACTGATCTTCTAACAAATTCCCAGTCCTCCGAAGGCACCCATAATCCTCCCATCAGTCTCTTCATACCCCTCCAACTGACTGATGCCTGTTCTGCCCCCATCTCTCTGCCCTTCAACCACACTGCCTCCCTCTTCCTGTGGAGACCCCTCATGGTGCCTGCCTCCAAGCACAGGTGATTCCCATTGATGGGAAGACCCTCTTCCTCTCCCCCATCTCCCCACTCCAGTTACTCCCACTTATTCGTGAGCTAACTAGCCCCATGGTACACACTCTCCATGCAGCCTGCTCTCTCTTTTCTAGCACTGGCCTCTGTTTCTAGCTGTGGTTGTGTCATGGATGTCCCTCCCCAGCCAGCCTCCAAGCTCTCCTTCCCTTTAGCTCCAACACCTGACACAGTGCCTGGCACGTAGTAAGCCCTGGCTAGCTTCTAAGAGCCTCACTGAGGGACTGAAAGCATTTTAAAAAGGTCACCACGTAGGCTCCAAACTGTAGGCAGAAAAAGCTTTGCCTGGATTGACATTTTAGAGACGTATTCGTCAAGTTGGATGTGTTCACTGACTTTACCTTGTAAAATTTAAAAAAAAAAAAAAAAAAAAAAGGACCTCTGTATTGCTTCGCATCTAACAAAGGCACATGTATACTATTAGACCACGTTATGAGCTTAATGGAAGGAGACAAGATGTTTTCGCTAAGAAAATGTATAAGACTGTTGAGGTCAAGTGGGAGAAAACAGTCCGTTTGTTGGAGCATTGCTATCTTACTCTATCACAGCCACTCATAAAAATCTGACACGGGGTGAGTCAGAATTGTCTGTTGGAGATGAGTTAGATCTGGCTCATGTTCTTACAGACATGAAAGCCAGGAACGAAGAAGGAGGCTTTGAAAGCCTGGGTTGAGGAGGCGGTTTGGTTCACTGCGATGAGCTAAGTGCCCAGGGCTAGGGGCAGACATGCGGGCCTGTGTCCTTCCTTTGTTCTGGGGTCCCTCTTGCACCATGTGGTGAGGCTGGTGGCTGGGAGCAGCTCAGGACAGGACCCGGTGGCATCTTACCTCTCTCACCCTCCTGTGGGCTCCAGTGGGCTCCAGTAGGTCCCAGGGGACAGCCTGCCTTCCTTGAAAAGCCCAGTAGCACTGGGAGCAGAAACTGGGACCAAAGAGTGAGCACCCTGTTTGACAAGCTGGACCAGCCACCTCTTCTTCAGATGCAGAGGGAACCCTGGCATGCTGACTCCTCCCTTCTCCCTTTCCCCTTTCCTCTCTTCCTCCCTCTTCCCTTCCCCTCTCTCCTTCCCTGGTGGTGCCCTTTCCCAATGCCCACTTCATCCCTTTTCCTTTCTACATGCCTGACTTGTAGAGTTTCTTCTCTTTCCTCCCCATTACTTCCCTTCATCTGAATCTCCTCTTTGTTCCCTTTGTCCCCGCTCTCTGCTCCTCCTCCCCTTCCCTGGGCCCTGTTCAGCTCCATCCCGACTGCAGGCAGAGCTGGACTAACATGCTCACTTGCTAGCTCAGTCACCCTCCAGAGAAGTCACTCTTCGGTAGCCACCTTCCTGACCCCCTGGTCCCTTCTCCACTTGTTCAGATATTGCTCTGAAGTCTGAGGAGGACAGAGCGGGGCTGCCACAGAATCAGGCCAGAGGAGAAACCAAACCATGTGCCCACACTGTCGCCCAGCACTGCTGCTCTGAGAGTTTTCAGAGTCCTCAACAGGGTTAGGATTTAGGGGCTTCTTCAGAACCGGGAGTGAAAACAACCATAGATCAAAAGAAAAGCTATGGCCCCCACACAAAAATTATAATCACAAATGAAAACTATGTTAACTCTGAAGTCCCAAAGTCGAAGAATTGCCTTGAATCTGTCACAAGAAAGCACCCAAGGCCTCACTCTCTGGGTTCTGGTTGGCCTGGAATGGCAGGAGGCTCTGACCCGCGCGTGGGGGTGCCAAACAATGGGGGCTAGCCCGCCCCTTTTCGGGGCGGGAATACCTCGTGCAGCGCTATGCCTGGGTCGGGGTGCGGCGCCGCGTCCAGGGTGGTCCCGGTGCCATGGGGTTTGCTGGAGGCTGGGCCCCGCCCCCCCCCCAGCTCGTGGCCCCCGTTTTCTGCTCCAGGTGAGGGCGCGGCGCGGTGTCACTTTACCTGTGAGCAGAGGGTCTTCCGGAGAAGCCATGGGGCCTGGGGGGGCAGCAGGCGGCGGAACGGGACAGCGGGGCCTCGGGGGCTAGGCTGGAGCAGGGAGCGCACGGGCGGCAAGGGCGGCGGTATGGTGGGTCCTGCAGTCCCGACTGGGCTGCAGCACAGCACCCTGGCGCTGAGCGCCCCTCCTCCACCAGCCCCTCCACCTCCTCCCAGACTCTCCACTGCGTCCTCCCAGAGCTCACATCCTGCCTTGGCAATTAGCAAAGCCCCTTCTCCGGGCTGCTCCCGCCTGGCCCCCGACCCTCACTCCTGAGTCCTCAGCAAGCTCACTTCCCGCTTTGGAAATTAGCAATGCCCCTTCTCTGCGCCGCCCCTGCCCCCCTCCCTCCTGAGGCCCCGCCGGCCTGGGGTGGGGGGCGAAGCCTTGGCGGGCTGCAAGTGTTGCAAGTGTTGCCAGCGCCAGTGCTGGGCAGCCTCCTAGCCTGGCTCCCTGAGCAGGTGTCTGCGCCCGGCCTGGCTGTGAAAAGGTCATCAGTCCTAAATGCCGGCTGCACACTTGGGTCAGTTTGCTGGCTTCCAGATTGCGCCCAAAGCCAGGAACCAGCTGCCCCAGCACAGGCCTGAGCTGAGATGCCTCCCCAGGATCTGTCTGAGCAGTCTCCTCATCTCCAGGGTGGTCAGGAGAAGCCTTGGGGCAGGAATGGGCAGCAGGCAGCAGGAGCGGGACAGCAGGGCCTCACGCGGGAGCGCATGGGCGGCATGCTCAAGTGTTGGTATAAAGCTATTATGCTTTTCAAAACCCCGAACACTAATTCATGTATCGTGGTCATTATTTATCATATCACACAGTAGAGAGGTGGCAGAAACGCACTTTCAGGTTAATTTTTTTACAAGGAAGATTGACTTATGAACCTACTTTGTTATTCCCTTTCATTCAATTTCCCTGTACCTCCTTTTCTATGAATTGTAACGGTAAAAAAATTTCCCTTCCCATCATTATTTTTATTGTTGACACGTTCTTTGTGAACCATAAAGTGTATGCTATAAATGGGAGCGCTTTTCTTTTTTTTGTAGTTTACGAAGAACTAATATTTTTAAAATTTATATTTTATTTATTTTCAGCTCCACACCCAGTGCTCCATGCAAGCAGTGCCCTCTATAATACCCAACACCTGGTACCCCAACCTCCCAACCCCCCGCCCCTTCTAAACCCTCAGATTGTTTTTCAGAGTCCATAGTCTCTTATGGTTCAGCTCCCCTTCCAATTTCCCCCACCTCCCTTCTCGTTTCTAACTCCTCATGTCCATGAAAAACTAATTTAAAAACATTCATCCACCAGAGTACCCAAAGGGCTCCCATATAAACTATCTGTCGTTACATTATGTCCCGATGTGGAGCTCAATCTCAGGATCCTGACATCATGACCTGAACTGAAGGCAGAGGCTTTAACCCACTGAGCCACCAGCCCCAATGTATTCTCTTCAGTACCAGAATTTGTAACCAATTGACAGATGAAAAAGGAGGCAGTCAAGTGAAAAACAATAGGTCTTAGACCTGCAAGAAATTCGAATTTGATGAATTCAGCTACTCAGGCACTGTTTCACATTTTCAGATCTCTGCAGAAAAGGGGTTAACCTTTTTACTGCATGTAAAAGAGAAGACTATAACACATAATATGTGTAAGCATGTAAATATCAAAATATATCCCATTAGTTGCTAAGACACACAGGGCCTATTTTTTCTCTCAAATTCATGAATATGTAGGAGCAATAAGTGAGAAGTGAATGTATACTCTTCACTTCGAAGTCTTTTAGAAATCTAAAATATGACTTTCTATGGTTTGTGTCTCCATATTCCTTTATTGCCAGTTTGAACAAATCCACATGCTTTGATTCAAAGGTAATAAATTCCTCTTATTTGGAAAAATGATGTTTATTTTTGTTCTCTCACCCTTCGCAGGTGGTTTCATTTTAGCACACTTCAGAGTTATAATTTCATGCTTATTAAAAACATTTAATATGATCTACATAGATGAAAGAAACTTTTGTTTTATTAAATTATTTGACAAAAAAATCTGTTATTTTAAAAATGTAATTCTTTTGAAGGGTCATTTTAGAGCGTTCAGAGAGGATCTAGGAGTGTGGTATTATGCAGTTTTTAAGTAGGTATGAAATGGTTATTTCTATGATTGTTTCTTTAAGGCTTATGTATATTGTCCATTATATGCTATAAAATATTTTGAAAGAGAATTTAAGGTATGTTTTACATAGTTTATTTTTTGGAAAAAATATTGAAATGACTTATGAAATTCAGTATACTCTCAACATTAATTTATTCTGAAATTTACCAATTGTCTACTGAACCTATTATATGGCAGATATTACTTCAGACTACACTGGTAAATGAAATACTTGGCTTTGTAGAACTTTTATTTTCATGGGTGAGACAATTAAAAGCTATAAACCTTAATAAAAATTGCATAGTGCATTCAAAAATGATGAGTACAATGGGGAAAAAGAAAAATTCGATCAGGGTGAGAAAAATCAAGGTTGCTAGGCAGGGGATGGGGAGTTAAAATTTTTAATAGGAAGATCAGGGTAGTTACAATGACGCTGACAATTGAACAAAGGTATGGAAAGGTGATGAATTTGCCCAGAACTATCAGCAATAAGGTCACTCCAGAAAAAGGAATTGGCTATCTTGAAGGCCATAAGGTTGGATCATGCCTGGCATATCTGAGCAAGGAGGCCACTGTGAGTGACTGAAGAGTAGCAGGGAAAGAGGTCACAGAGGTTAAATGAGTGGCTAGATCATGTAAAAGCTTAGAAGTCATTGTAAAACTCTGGCTTTTATATTTGGAAACTTACTGTGTGATAGAATTTCTGCTAATAACTGAGAGTTCAAATGTCCATAAAATTTCAAGGATTCTTATTCTACTAAGACGGAATAAAGAAAAAGAGTTCATATTTTCACATGGTGTAACAAATGCTAGGAGATCCAAGTGTAGGAAGCTATGGGAGCACAGAAGAAGGCACTAAAATCACACCAATATATTTGATGACTGTAACTATATATAAATTTGTATTTTCTAGATTTTTTATAGTCATGGAATCACACAGTATATACTATTCATTGCCTGGCTTTTCTTTGAGAAAAGCATCATTACTTTGAGAATCTCCAATTGTAAATAGTTCATTTTGATGTTGAATAGTAATCTCTTTAATGAATAGATCATAATTTGTCTTTGCTCTATTGATGGACATTGATGAACATTTCCACTGTTTTCAATTCTTACAAATAAAGCTGCTATGAAATTCATATACAAGTCCTTGTATGAACATAGGGTTTGTTTCTCTTGGTTAAATGCCTAGAAGTAAAATGGCTATTTGTGTAACTGCAACATACTTTGCATTTAAAAAATTTTCAAACTATTTTCCAAAGTGGTGGTATCATGATATATGCCAACAACAGTTTTGATTTTTTGTTGCTTCTCAATCTAGCTCAGACAAAGTACAATTAGCCTTTATAATTTTAGCCATTCTAATAGATATGTAAGCATGTCTCATTATGATTTTAATTTGTATTTCTTTAATGTCTAAATGTTGAGAAATTTGTCATGTGCTTATAAGCCATCCATATACTTTTGGTGACATGTCTCTTCCATTATTTCCTTCACATGTAAAATTGGATACTCTGGTTATTAGTAAGGTTTTTTATTTTTATTCATTTTTTAATAATCAGAGTAGATGTCCATTATCATATATATAATTTGCAAATCCCTTCTCCATCTTTACGGTTTCTCAATGGAGCTTTGATAGCTGTGTCTTTCAAGAAATATGATACTTCTTTCCTGGTACACGGAGGTATGACTAGAACATTTGCAAAGAAAATCATGGCTTAAGATATATGTAGTCTGCAGTTGTTGGGAGTGTTCACCATCCTTGCCTCTCACTCATCTCTCACTGCCCACACATTCAGATATAGGGGAATATTGATTGACAAAATATTAATTGCCAAATAACACTAGTTGGAGAATAAGAAAAATGCAGGCACCTGATTATATAATATTACTTAAATAAAATATGTTTTTATAAGTGCTATTGGAAGTAAATTCCTCAATATTTTAATCACACAGAATGATGGAATCCTAGATTTTTTTTCTTCTATTTACTAAGAAAATGATCATGCCTCAAGTATATTAAAATGGAATAGGGAAAATTAAAAATTGTTTTAAGTTGATTTGCGTGTGTTGTGCGTATGTGAGAGAGAAAGTGAGAGAGAAAGAGAGAAAAAGAGAAAGGGAAAGACAGAGAGGTGGCTGCAGTGAATTGATGAGTTGCAGGATAGATTTTAAAGTTTTGTCTTTTGCTTTCTACATTTCCTTTTCCTTAGGTTCAAGAGAACAATCAGTAATATCTCAGATGCCTGCTGGTAACATCAGCAGAAAGAGTTAGAGGTTCCCAGAAAATTAAAGATGAGATATAGTTTTCCTGACATGAGAAAAGTCATTTTTTGTCCCCAGCTATTTTCAATGATCTATACCCCACCTGTGTACTTGCCCAAGCACACTTCTTCCAAAACTTCCTGGGAGGTTCTTACAAAGAAATGCAAAAACCTCACTAGTTAAGGATTTTGAGGGAACAAGGCAATGGGAAAACTAACAGTCACCACCAGACCAGGAAATAGCCTAAGCTATTGAGACAATAAATCAGTGGTAAAACTCCTAGTGCTATTTCAAAAGTAATCAAGGCCTTGCATTCCTTGTTCCAGAAAATGAGCCCAAGACCCCATCTAGTTTATATTTGCTCTTGAAGCCTGCAGAGTCCCTTTCCCTTGTCCAACAGTTACCTCTGCTTTATTCTAACGTTGAAGTTTCTGCCCTCGGTGGAATACAAGCTTCATTCATGTGAACATGCAATACATATTGCACAAATACATATGTGGATGTGCATGCATCCACAACCTTATGACCAACCATACACGGGATAATAAAACTCTCCCTTCTGAGTATTCATTTTAAATACTAAATAAAAATCTCTCTCCTGTTCAAACAGTCAAGGCTTTGGAACTTATTCCCTGTGATCTCCTTGTATGTTGTAAACAAAGATTCCTTTGTTTGACAACTCCACCTGTTTCTGTGATTCACCAAAGACTGACCTCAGTTAGTTCCGTTACTGTAATGGCTTTCACTACTCTGATTCTACCTCTGCAAGTCTCCAAATTTAATTATTTTTTTCTCCCAATTCCGCATGTTCTTGGCTTTAAACTGCAACTCTGAAGAGATGATTTGCTTGTTTAAAAAAAAATCAAGCAAAGGGAGTAGTAGTCAACATTGTTACTTTGAACTTCCTGCCCTAAGGGGCTCTCCTGTTGTTTCTCTTTGACTTCCTGGACTGAAACGACAGAAATTTGGCAATACATCACTCCCCAATCCAGATTACTGACAGAACAGTTTAGACCCTTAGAAAAATATTAGTTTAAAAGATCACATAATTAAATACTTAAGCATGTAGTGTAATATAGTGGTTTACAAGAAATATATTTTGGTCATCTGAATATTTGGTTTTCAACCATGGCTACTGACTCACAGCTCCTAAAACTCTTGGAATTTCCTGTGATAAGGGTGAGAGAGGTGTGTTTTGTTATGTTAATGAAGTGACATTCAGACCTCACTCAAGGCAAGGGCTCTTTGCCTGAAGGACCAACCACTTGGTGAAAGCCTTCATAACTTTTTGCCCAACATGCCTCCCCTTCCTCCCAATTCAGGATTATCTGGGGAGGGAAGAGGAGCTGGAGATTAGATCAGCAAATGACAATGATTTAGTCAGTCATGACTATGTCATGAAGCCTCCACAGAAAACCTGAAAGGACTGGGTTCAGAAAGCTTTTAGTTTGTTAAATGTATGAAAAGGCAGGAAGAGTGGCAGTCTTACAGAAGGTAATAGAAGCTCTGTGCCCATTCTCCATACCTTGCCCTGTGCACTTCTTTATCTATCTATTGATTTAAATCTTCTATTATATCTTTTAATAAGCTGGCAAACATAAAGTAAGTACTTTTCTGAGTTTTGTGAGTCCCTGTAGCAAATTAAAAGAATGAAAGAAGTAGGCCACTGGGACCTCCAACCTGTAGTTGCTCAGTCACAAGCACAGGTAATAACCTGGGGCCTACAGTGAGACTGGCATCTGAGATGGGGTTGGAGATAGTCTTGGAGGACTGATCCCTTAACTGATGAAATCTTACGCTATGTTCAGGTAGATAGTGTCAGAATTTAGTTGAATTCTTGGAGATCCTGCTGTTGTCTGAAAATTATTTGGCGTTGTTTGTATGATGTCCTAAAACCCAAAAAGATATAGCTACCTCAAAATAAGAATAAGGTTGACAGCTTATATATAATAAGTGAGTATATCAGGGATTTAAAATATACCCAATAAATAATGTAAGGAAATAAGAAAAGATTTTGAAATGAAAACAAGAATAAGAACCTAGTGGTACTAATAGATTAAATATATGTAATCTAGTTGAATTAAGAATACAATGGATAGAATACATAATGGATTCAATAGAGATAAGAAGTCACTTAAGGATATAGTCATCTGGATACCAGCAAAGCATTAAAATTATCAATATAAAAGAGGTGTAAGATGTAGGTGATGTGTGTGGAACAAAAGCTAGAGAAAAAATTAGATTTCCTTACTACTCATAGCCTGTTGACAAGTCCTTGAAGTTCCTCTGGGGACTCAGCTGCTTCCATGTGGACACATCCACTCAGGGCAAAAAGCATTCTTAGCCCACCCCCCCCAGGATACTGAAAATCTAATTTCACATGTAAAAATTACTTTGGAAACTTCTTAATCTCTACTCCCCACCCCTACCCTCAAGATATACATTGGCAATCATCTCCCAAGCATATACCCACTGATACACATCAGAAGAGTCTCTTCCCTAAGTTTTTACTAAATAGTAATAAATGACCTTTCCCTAGCAATAGCTAGCCCCCTCAAGGTCCTGGAAACCTTGTTTATAAAATACCTTGGAAGCCTGTGCTATCCCTAACCTCCTCCCAAATTGAAAGTATATAATCAGCCACTCTTCATGACCCTCTCTCTCTACTCCAAATAAATAAATAAATATTTTTAAATAAAATAAAATAAATGACTTTTTTTAAATGAAAGAAGAAAAAGGAAAGAAATATTTGAATATTAATGTACATCTGTTTCTCAAGCATAAAATAGTCAAGACACTGGATTAATACTTACATACAAGAAAAGAAAGAAAATAATCATAACTATAGTTGACTCTATGAATCCCAAACTAGGGCATACATACCAAAGACAAAAAAAAAATCATAAGTGTTAGAAAGAAAAAAAATAATTCATTAATAAAGAGACAAGTATCAGACTGACAGAAATTTTTTAAATAACATCAGATATAAAAAAGAATGAAGTAATAGCTTTATTATCTTGAAAAAAATAATCACAAATGTAAACATTTAGATCCTTATAAAATGTCATTGGAATAGGAAGGCATAATAAAAAAAATTTTCAGGAATACAGACCACAGTTAATTTGCCTTAATTTGTGTAGGCAGCACTTAAATACTAATATTATTTTAACAGTTAAAATGTATCTATGACCTATGGGGTAGGGGAAAAGAGGATGACCAAGTCATCTTGAAATAATTCAGTTTTATGAAAAGTAAAAAGATCGAAAAAAAGACTTGAAGAAAAGAGAGATAAAACATATGCACAATAAAAATAAATAAATAAACAACTGGAGTGCCTGGGTGACTTAGTCGGTTCAAGTGTCTGCCTTCAGCTTGAGCCCTGCATCAGGCTCCCTGCTCAGTGGAGAGTCTGCTTCTCCCTCCCATTGAGAAAAAAAAATTTGACTTATTTATTTGAGAGAGATAATCTTTAAATTTTACTTATTTATTTGAGAGAGAGTGAGAAAAGAAAAACATGCACACAGCAGGGGGAATAACAGAGGGAGAGGGAGAAGCACCCCACTGAGCAGGGAACCCCCTGCGGGGCTCTATCTCAGGACCCGGGTATTATGACCTGAGCTATAGGTAGACACTTAACTGGCTGAGCCACTCACGTACCCCCAATGAATACAATCTTTACAAATAATAATAATAATAATAATAAATAATATTACAGATAGTATGATTTTTTTAATGTAAGACTTGGTATAAAAACAGGATGACATACTTGTCTAATTATAGCAAAAGATTTTGATAAGTGTATATGCAGTAGTACATAAAAAATTTAACTTCTTTCATTAACTGATAATTTAATTAGATTAAATTAAGATACATCAAAATTTAGAGAATCTAATAGTCCTGATCTATTAATAAATGTAGCCATCCTGACCCCAAAACAATAGTCTTCAGTAAGTATATAAGCATAAGTTGAACATTTACACAAACAGGCCATTATTTAGGCCAGAAGTATATGCCAATAAATTCCTAGAGTTAAATATCAGGCTATATTTTCCAAGAATAAGGCAATAAAATTAGAAAACAATGACCAAAATATTAAATTCATATAATTGGAAGTTAACTTCATACCTAAAAAGAAATAATACAGCTAATTCAGAAATTTTTAGAATTACAGTACTTTGGTAATATCAACTCTCAAAATGAGTAACGGACTGGTGGGGCTAGGGAGGAAGAGATCCATAGGGAACTTTGTGAACAGGCTCTCAGAAATCCCCAAAATGTGGTGTGGTAAAGAGATAAATTGGACCACTCTTCCCCGGGAAGAGCACCCTGATCTAGGCATGTAGGATGGAGGACCACCCTTCCCTAGGTGTATGGGGTGGGTCATGTGGGGTGGGTGTCTCTATGATAAACACCTGTAACCAAAAAGAATAATCAGACCCTCAAAAGGAGGTAAGCCATTGCAGCAGTTATTGATAGAGATGTTAAAAGGATTAAAGTTGCCTGGTTACCTTTTTATAAAAAATAAACCCTGAAGGCACTCATTGTTAACTGAGTGGGGACCCCTCTTAGTTGTGAGAACTTTTTCTATATATTCACTTGATAAACTTCTGTCACTTACTCACTCTCCATTGCCCACGAGATTCCTTCCTTGACTCCAAGAGACAAGAACCTAGCTCTCCCACATCATTCCCTAGAGTTAAGTATCAGGCTATATTTTCCAATGATAAGGCAATAAAACTAGAATAGAATGACCAAAATATTAAGTCCATGTAACTGGAAGTTAACTTTATACCTAAAAAGAAATAATACAGCTAATTCAGAAATATTTAGAATTACTGTACTATGGTAATATCATTTGTGAAAATATGTGACAATAATTAAAGGTATGAAGGAAATCTAAAGGTTTAATTGTATTAATTCAAAAGAAAAACAAAACAATACAACAAAACACCAAAGCATAAAACAACAAAACAAAACAAAAAGAATATAAAGGCAAAACCTAAGAACAGCAGCAGTAATAACAAAATATTATGGAAACAAACAAAATTTTGGAATAGATTAATAAGAAAGATTTGACCAATGAGTACTGGTCAGGAATACTCAGAGATGATGAAGATAAAATAAAATACTAAATGAAATGTATAAAAACTAAATTATAGACTAATTAAAAATGCTTCTAGAAAAAGAGTCTCATTTGAAGACAATAAAATTAATAGCACCATAGACAAAACTGTATTTGTGACATAGGGGAGCAATTAGAGATGATAAAGTATTTCCTTAAATATCAAAGATAACAAGTAGACTCAGTGGCTCAGTCAGCTAAGCCTCTGCCTTCACCTCAGATCATGATCCCAAGGCCCTGAGACTGAGCTTGACTCCCTGCTTGGTGGGGAACCTGCCTTCTTCTTTTCCCTCTCCCTCTGCAGCTTCCCCTGCTTGCGCTTGTTCTTTCTCTCTCTCACTCTCTCTCTCAATAAATAAAATTTTAAAAGTTAAAAAAATTAAGAAATAAGCATCAAAGATTAATCCATAAGGTAAAAATATTTATTAAAGTGATTAATTAATTTATATTAAAATTAAATATTTCCTTGCAATTAAGTGCAGTGTGGAGGAAAAGTTAATAGACAACTGACATAGGAATGAACAATACTTAAAATATTTAAAACTGACAAGGAATTATTAGATTTAGACTCCATGATGATCTCTATGTATGTGCATATAAAACACCTTAATATACTTTGTTGGAATGTGCTACAGGAAATTAAAGAGACAGAAAGATAAAGGGGGAAAAAATAGCTCAACTTGAAATGACTAATTGGTTGCCATTTACATTTTCCACCACTTTTTTGGTCAATGAAATTATTTTACATGTATCTATTATTATCTTGTAGGACATGTTACACTAAGATCATTATTAATGAAGTTGAGAATAAGAATATGATGCCTCATTTCATCATAGTTGTTAAAAATGATTCCTAAGCTGGTAAATGCAGGAAGCCAGAAACAAACAAATAATAATTAGCACCAGTACAAAAGCTTGTCCACCTGGAACCTGTAAGAAAATCCAACTAGATCCTGAAAATAATGAGTGATTTGAGGAAACTGGACAGGGATATAGATTTCCAGATGCTTTTTACTTATAATGGCAATAGCAACTTAGACAAGGTAATGGAAAAAAATCTATTAATTGGCAGTAGGAAAATTATTAAAAAAATATAAACCATAAGCCAATGAACTTGGGAAAATTATGAAGAATCTACATAAACATAAAATGAAACAATATATATTTGCCAAGGCACATTCACATTTTAAAAAATAAGTTGAAAGGGGAACAATATGCCATAATACATATATCAATGTTTTTCATAGAAGTTTAGTATAAAAAATAAACATTTTAAATAATTTATTTGGAAATTGATATCACATATCTGAAAAACTTGGAAGAAGAAATGGATAACCATGACTAAACAAATGTAGCAGAAAAATGATTTACAATAATAGATAAAAGCTATTCAAAAATGCAGTGAATATTGGCCAAAGCTTAGAAAAATCGATAAAATATAAAATGTAAAATGAATTCATGAATGAAAAAGAGAATCCCATTAAATCTAATTTGGAAAGAACTAATAGTTTTTTTTGCCTGAATCTGATCTGCCTTTCATTAGGTGGGACACTGACCAAGCCCACTCAGCTCCTCTCTCATGCCCAGTAATAGAAAAGTCAGGGACATTAATTACTTCTGGGATGAATTTTAACCACTGTGGATAGGATGCAGAAGCCAGTGGGTTAAACAGATTCTTTCTTGTTTCAGGAAAATAATTCTGAGATGTATTCTGTGCATTAGGATTGATGCTCAGTTGTCCACAATCATAATCCACTCAGTCTGAACTCATATATGTTTCTCCTGGACCACTTAGCTCTTCTCATGCTCTCCTCTTCCACGTGATCAAATCCCAAAATAATTATTTAGGTTGTGTATGCAAGTCCTGATTTTGAAGGGAAACTCAGTTACAGAAAGAGATGAAAATAAAGATACAGGGAAAAAAATGGTGCACTTGGGTGACTCAATTAGATAAGCATCTGACTCTTGATTTCAGCTCAGGTTGTTATCTCAGGGCGATGAGATGAAGCCCCTATAGGCTCTGTGCTGGGCAAGGAGGTTGCTTAAGATTCTCTCTTCTTATCCCTTTCCTTCCACCCCTCACCTCCCATGCTGTCTTTCTCTTAAATAATAAGCACTGCTGAACTATCTTAGATTCTGTACCTTCTCTCCAGCCATGAACCTATCACTGTCTTTAACTCTTGAAAACTTCATTAGACAAATTAATGTGATGAAGGAAGCAATATGAGAAAGCCTATTAATCTGATGAGCATGGAACTGAACAAACCCTATAGATACTTTCCCTTTGATTTCTAGCCTATCAATACCTACAGTGAGTCACATACACTCAAGATTATTGTTTTTATTGTATACTTCACATATTCATTAATTTTTGACTCGTTATCATTTTGTTGAAGTGTTAAACTATGGTAATAAACAAACTTTTAATTAACTTTTCCTCCTAGGATACAAATATAACTTGCACTTGAGCTTTAGCTAATTTTATGTTCTAAAATTGCCAAAACAAAATGATCAAGGTTTCTAGATTATTTACTGTATTTTCTACTATATAATATTGTTCTATCTCTTCTGTATAAAGAAAATGAATGCTTGGGGCTCTTGGGTGGCTCAGTGCGTTAAAGCCTCTGCCTTCTGCTCAGGTCATGATCCCAGAGTCCTGGGATAGAGCCCCACATCAGGCTCTCTGCTCAGCAGGGACCCTGCTTCCTTTCCTTTCTCTCTGCCTGCCTCTCTGTCTACTTGTGCTCTCTGTCTGTCAAATAAATAAATAAAATCTTTAAAAAAAGCAAATGAATGCTTGATAACTAAATGAATGCTTTACTGAACAAATTAAATATGGCAATAGCATTTTATTTTATCATGCTTTACATATGAAACTATAATATTATATCACTAGTCTACAAATAATCTACTCACATAGTGATTTGGAAGCTTTTAGCAAAAGAATTCTTCCTCCTGATTGTAGTATAAAAGCCACAGAAATATTCAGAAGACTCCTAGGATAGAAAGTTAAATCCAGTTATCCGTGATGCCTAGAGTAGGACCTGACCTATGTATGTCCTGGGATGCACTAGTAACTGTTACATGTGATAGGATTATATTTAATATATACAGTTTCATTTACTTCACAAAGGAGATATAAATTTGAGAATAAAATATTTGATGAATCTATAAAGTCTATATCTATTTGTAACCAATGTGGTAGAATTAAGATGTTAATTTGAAAAAAAAATTTCATTGAACACATACACATATTCAATTGTTTTTATATATATAAACAGCATTATTTATTTATGTAAATAAATGCATTGTCAGTAAAATCCATTTACTTATCAATCATAAGGGTAATTTTAAGTACTAAGAATAAGAAATATGTGAAAAGATAAGTGTTCAAGAGTGCAGTTTGTGGTAATTAATACAATATGATAGGCTCATAAAAAAGATATATTACTTGAACTTAAAAGCTTCTATAATTAAGCGATGACCACTTGAAATTTGTAATTAGTCTTGCTGCAGTTTTTCGTTGCACTTATTGCCCTTCCCCAGAAGTTCAGTAAGAATTTCTGTGAATGTCCTTATGTTTAATCTCATTTATAGATTCCACTGCTGCTCACAAAACAAAGCCAAAAAGAGAGGTAACTCTATGTGGCACTCCATCCACAAGCAATACATTTATAAATAATTAAAAAGCTCTCTACTTCATTTGTTACACATTCAGCTGATAATTTAAAAGAGTAACTGAGGCCATTTTATCAGCACTTTTAATAGAATGCGACTCAGAAACTTCACAGTGTTATTTAAGAAGAAATGCTCATGTGTTAAGGTTTTTATTTTTTTTTAAATCAACAAAATAATTTTCAAATATTAAAAGCAAATGTCTCCTTTTCCTCCAAGTTTCCTTGCTATGTCAAAGTTATAAATAAATACATTACAATCGTATTTTGAGTCGTAGATAAAAACAAATGTTCTGAAACTGTCTGTGGGTTGAGTGTCTGGGTTAACTAGTATAAATATCTGAACTCAAGGTATTTAGACTGTATTAGATGGTTCTTTTAGACTATTTAAAAATACATGCTCAGATAATGACAACATTATTTTATTCATTTTAATAAATAAATTATTTTATTTAATTATGTTTAGATATTTATTTATTAAATTAATGATTTAATATTTAAAAATCTAAATTTGAAATATTTTAAATTCTAAAAAATAGTTATTTAATTAAATCGATATATTTAATATAAATATTTAATAAATTATTTAATCATTATTATAATTATGCAATACATTATGTATTGTGTAATAATTGCATTTTAATAAATAAATAAATGTATTATTTACATTATTTTATTTTACTTTATTTTATTTAGTTGACAAAGAGAGGGAGAACGCAAGCAAAAGGAGCTGCAGGCAGAGGGAGAGGGAGAAGTAGGCTCCAAGCTGAGCAGAAAGTTCAAACTGGGGTTCCATCCCACGACCCTGGGATCACCACCTGAGTCGACGGCAGATGCTTAACTGACTGAGCCATCCAGATGCCCAAGGCTTTGTATTCTTCGCTTCTAAACATTGATGCTGCTTCATCTCTGGAGTTAGTCAATTGATGCTGAGAATTCATATCAAAGAATTGATAGTAGCTGTTAAACAGAAACATGTAATTTAGGGGAAAAAAAAGAACAGAAGGAAGAGAAAGGCCAAAAGTCAAAAGCATATTAATATAAAATCAATTAGATAAATAAAGCTGGTATTCCTGAAGGGGGCTAATAAAAGAGCTGCAAAGAGCTGATAGGATTAGGAAAATTGTCCACTCCTGGTCATTTCATAATTTTAAACTATTCCTTATTAATAAATATACTTAGTTCCAGAAACACAACCACATAAGGACATTTCCACCAAGTTTCCTCTAACAGCATTTACAAATAAGACGTTCAAACAATGTAGTTCGTTACATGTTGCATCTGTATCTTAAAGTTTAAACACTTTCTGTGACACATTTTCTAACAATGAAAATTTATATATAAGGTATATATATATATATATATATATATATATATACCTTATCCCTAAATGGAAAAAAAAAATATATATATATATAGAAACCTTATCCCTAAATGAAACTTTTCTTTGTTTATTAGCTTAAATAGGTAAATTAGCAACAGCAACAACAACAAACAGCTAATATTATAGAGGTAGGAACAATTTACCTTTTCATTCATTGCTATTTTCTAAAAATTCCTATTTTATTTTTTTCTCAAGTCTGTCATAATAATTTTCTAAATCTCCTGCCTTATTCAATTTTTTCCTTTTAGTGGAAATCTCTATTTCATATTTATTTTCTCTTCCTCCACTCTTTGCTCTAATAATTCAATGTATTATTAGATTTTCTGTTTTTCTCTTTATCCAGATATATCTTTTCTTTCTTTCTTTCTTTTCTAAATAATTTGATTTGCTGGGATTTTACATCAGTACATGCTTTCTTATGGATGTTAGAAATGTCTGTGGAACTTCTAGAAGAATAAACTTTTTTACCTTTAAGAAGTTTACAGTCTAGAGTGCCTGGGTGGCTCAGTTGGTTAAGTGTCTTCCTTCAGCTTAGGCCATGATGCCAGGGTACTAGGATCCAGTCCTGCATCAGCTGCCTGCTCAGCAAGGAGTCTGGTTCTTCCTCTCCCTCTGCCCCTCCCTCTCTCTTTCTAATAAATAAATAAAATCATTAAAAAAAAGACTTACTGAAATCTGAGACTGAATTACTAAATTCAGTCTTAATATAAGACAGCTAAACAAAGCAATGATCACAACTGGAAAATTTAGTCAGATCATGGTTTAACATTTTTGGTTGACACGGGACCTCTTTCAGTAACAACTTCCCTAAATATCAATTTCTTTTTAAGGCAAAAAATTTTGACAAGAAATCCAGATCCTTCTCATCATTTTCATATCAATTTAATGTGACATCCTCGGAGTATATAATCAAATATGTAATTATTCTATCTGTTGCCTTGTATATTGCCTGTATCTTTTACAGACACAAAGTTCCAATGAGGTAGAGTTCTTTTGTTCTGTTTTTAAAGCAGAGATTTTTAAAGTGTTTGATATATACAAGATGCTTAATAAGTGTTTACAAAACCTATGTATTTCAGAAGCCTTAAACAGGCTTTAAAATAATGTAGGTGATATTAGTAGTCATATCAAACAGTTTGTAGGTTTCAGTCATGTAAATAACTACATTTCTCAGAGACAGCGAAACATACAAATGATCTGGGTCCAGTAGGATAATGCTAGCATGTGTTGTAAATTCTCTTATATGACCTTATTCTTGCAAAAATTGGTTATGTGGCAGAAAAAAAGGTATCACTATCTTATACTTTATGATTTAAAGAGATTTATGGAAGTTGTTAATTTCTTACACTACCCCTTTGTTTCAGTGGACCCAATTTCCGTGGTAATGGTGAGAGGAAAGTAGGCAATTTAGGCAGCAGCAAAAATCTCCTACAAGGCACTATAAAATAAGGCTTGTTCTAGATCATGGGTCTGTCCAAAGGGGAATGTTAAGGGGTAGAATGGATGATGGGTGCATTGTGGACTTATAACTATAAGATTAATACTGTTATGCCCCAATAATGGGTCTATGATTAAAGGAGCGAGACTGATGTAAAGCGAAGGTCAAGCAAAGCCTTATTTCATGCCAAGCATCAAGAATCTAACCGAACGTTCAGAGACACACCTCTTATGAGAGAAGGCAACCCTTCACTGTTTCACAGTCTAGCTTTTAAGGGCAAAGGCCATGAAGTCAGGCCTGGCCACGCACAGGTGACCAATGAGATTTTAACACACACAGGAAACTCCACAGTGAGGCTAGGTGACCAATTGAGGTTCAATTTACCCTAGTATAGACATTTGACCCAGCCTATTACACCTTGATTAGGATTGGTGCCAAAACGGTTCCCAAAGGGCAGAGGAGTGGGGCATACTCCTTAGTATCTAGGGAGACAATATGCAAACACCACCCCCCCTCCCGCTGATTGATGTCTCCACCTGGCCTGACCCACCCTTGTATATGGGCTTTGTTACCTGGAGCTGATTTCCAGGTCTTGTTTTTAAGTGAATTCCCTGGGGGAAGGGGAGCAAGGACAGTTTCAGGGTTAACCTCAATGAAAGCCTCTTGCTAAAATATAAAAATATAAAATAGGTCCTTACATTACAACAACTCAGTAGGGAAAGTCCCAGTGTGGTGATCAAAGAAGTGATGTAACTTGCATTGCGCATTTTATTTTTAAAACGTGTAAGTTGTATTTTTCCCTGCCATGACATCATACTTTATCTTCATCTCTGTCTACTAGTTTAAAACTAGTTAAACAAACTCGACAATTTTTTTAAAAATATTTTATTTATTTATTTAAGAGGAAAAGCCAGAGAGAGAGAGAGAGAGAGAGAGAGAGAGAGCATGAGCAATATGGGGCTCGATCCCAGGACTCTTGAGATCATGATCTGAGCCAAAGGCAGACACTTAACTGACTGAGCAAATGAGACTCCCACAAACTCAACAATTTTATAAATTTTTTATTTGTTGGGGTGCCTGGCTGGATCAGTCAGTAAAATATGTAACTCTTGATCTTGGGGTTGTACGTTTGAAAACCACCTTGGGTGTAGAGGTTTTTAAAAATAAAATCTTTTAAAATTTTTTTTCATTTTTTTATGTAAGCCATTGTATGGCAGTGTTGATCACTATATTGTACACATGAAACTAATATTAACGTTATTTTAACTAACTGGAATTTAAATAAAAACTTTAAAAATAAAATGAAAATAATAATCATAAAAATAAAAAAGAAAAAAAATTATTTGGCAGGCAATATTCTTTTTTTTTTTAAAGATTTAATTTATTAATTTAACAGAGAGAAATCACAAGTAGATGGAGAGGCAGCCAGAGAGAGAGAGAGAGGGAAGCAGGCTCTCTGCTCAGCGGGATTCGATCCCAGAACTCTGAGATCATGACCTGAGCCGAAGGCAGCGGCTTATCCCACTGAGCTACCCAGGCGCCTGGCAGGCAATTTTCTTAATTGCATGATTATTTATTATTATTTATTATTATCATAGTCTGTGTGTGTCGGTGGGAAGTGGCTGGTATTCCAGTGAGTTCCATATCTGTGTTAAACTGAGGTCCATGTCTGTAGTCAGTCTTTTTTTTTCTTTTAATTTATTTTCAGTGATCTAAAATTCATTGTTTATGTACCACACCCAGTGCTTCATGTAATAAATTCCCTCCTTAATACCTACCACTGGGCTCACCCAACCACCTGCCACCCTCCTCTTCAAAACCCTCAGTTTGTTTCTCAGAGTCCACAGTCTCTCATGGTTTGTCTCTCCCTCCGATTTCCCCCAGCACACTTCTCTCCATCTCCCAGTGTCCTCCACGTTATTCCTTATGTATTGAGTCTTATAAAAACTTTTATTTCTTTCCCTATTCTGCTTTGCATATGCTTACCTTAGATGTTAAAATGTTATAAACCTCTCCTGCCTGGTCCATTTTCTCTCTCTTCTCTCATGATTTCTCATGCCCTCCCTGCCAACCCCACATGCCTTACAATATCTGGATATGACTAATTTCTTCCTGAGCTACTTTATTCTACTCTGCCTTATGGTTGCCCTTCCCTCTTCTGTACCATAACTTATATCCCCTGCATTTGTGCTTTAACAATACCTAATTCTTTTCACTACATCTGTATCTTTGAGGTCAATACTCAGTAGTGCAATCGCTGGGTCATAGGCTAGCTCTATTTTACTGGAAAGAAGGGCCATATGCACCCCAGTGTTCATAGCAGCAATGTCCACAATAGCCATTCTGTTGAAAGAGCCAAGATCCCCTTCAACAGACAAACGGATAAAGAAGATGTGATCTATGGATACAATGGAATATCACTCAGCCATCAGAAAGGATGAATACCCAACTTTTTCATCAACATGGATGGGACTGGAGGAGATTATGTTAAGTGAAATAAGTCAAGTAGAGAAAGTCAATCATCATATGGTTTCACTTATTTGTGGAACCTAAGGAATAGCATGGAGGACATTAGGAGAAGGAAAGGAAAAATGAAGTGGGGGCATTGGAGGGGGAAATGAAACATGAAAAACTATGGACTCCAAGAAACAAACTGAGGGTTTTAAAGATGAGAAGGATGTGGGGATGGGTGAGCCTGGTGATGGGTATTAAGGAGGGCACATATTGCATGGGGCACTGGGTGTTTTACACCAACAATGAATCATGGAACACTACTTCAAAAACTAATGATGTATTGTATGGTAACTAACATAACATAATTAAAAAAAAAAAAGAGGGGAACAATACCTAACACTCAATCTTTGCTAGTTTCTTGTTTACCTCCTTTTAAAAGTAAGCTCATTAGTGGTTTTTTGTTTGTTTGTTTGTTTGTTTGTCTCAACTAAAAGAAGAAAAATAATACACATTATTTTGAAAACTTTTTGAACAGTGTACAAACGTTAGTCAAGTCCACAATGTCTCATCTCTTCTTCCTCCTAACATGGATAAGTTGAAAAACCCTTTATCTGGGAAAAGATCATTCTCCTGCCACCTTGTGTAAGATTTTGGCTTTAGCTTAGATTATCCTTTCTTTCCTTTTCTGAAAATAAGTTGAAAATATTAATAGCCTCAGTTTCTTCTTCCAAAATATGACTGCTTCTTTATCAAGTGCAAAAGCAACCCATTTTGACCATAGTAAACAGCTTGGACCTACTTTTTTTGGCTCACTGTTTTAGTGAGACAAGTGGAGTGAAGATGACACACCATTTCCAAATGTATTCATAATTGGTAGACCATACTTCTAACTTGAAGTTTTGTTGCCATTAAACTACGACCAGACTCGCTATAATTACAGAGGTAAATTCTTTATATTTACTATATTTGAAATTACCATATAATACCAAAATAAAATTATGATTATGTGAAGAGTCTGTAATATTAAGAAGATGACTTTGAAATTATTGCTTATCTAAATGAAATTTCCCATTTTATAATCTTGTATAAGCTTCCGTTGTCATTTTCTATTTAAAATCTATTAGAAGGCATTCTTATTTTCCCTTAAGTGGGAATTCAAATGTGGAACAAATTCATCCCAAAGGAACAGATTCTATATTCCACTGAAGACCAGGTGGCTTCCATGTGGCATTTTGCCTCTTGCATATTGTTCATCTCCTACAACAAATGGGGGTATGCTCTTTAGTAAACTAATTCAACTCAATTAGAGACATTGTCTTCAAGGGATAACATCATAGAGACTAGAATCAGAATCATGCTTTTGGGAAAATTGGGCCTAGGTTTTTTGTTTTGCTTTGTTTTGTTTTAAGATTTTATTTATTTATTTGACAGACAGAGACCACAAGTCGGCAGAGAGGCAGAGAGAGAGGGGGAAGCAGGCTCCCTACTGAACAGAGAGCTTGATGCAGAGCTCGATCCCAGGACCCTGAGATCATGGCCTGAGCCGAAGGCAGAGGCTTAACCCACTGAGCTACCCAGGCGCCCCTGGGCCCAGGTTTTGATGGCTTCTTTCCTCAATCTTATAAAACCTATTTGAACTCTACTGGATGCCAGAACTGCTTAAAAATATTTGGTCCCTTGTAATTTTAACCTTCCAGTATTCAATGCACCTGATCCATGTAATATCCTATAGTATTTTTGTCAAATGAAGACTCTCAAAGTGTGTTTCTTGGGAGACACTTTTCAATTGGTTGCTTACATTTCTGCATTTATTATTTGTTCTAGACCATCCTTTGAAGATGGTTGTATTGAATAGACTTGGAAGACAGAAATAGTATCTTTTTTTTTAACTTAACCTGTTGTGTTTGCAAATATTATCTGCCTCTGTTTTGATTCTTCTTGTGGGAACTGGTGCTCAGAACTGATATATAACTCCCACCCCTACACACACACACACACACGCACACACACAAACACACAAACACACACACACACACAAATACTGTTAATATTCTGGCTACTTCTATTGCTGTGAATAATAAACTATATTATTTCTGAACCATGAGTCTGCGTCTTCTATCAACACCCAAGAAACCACGGCAGACTCATACACCAGCTTTCAAATAAGGGAAAATAATCTCAGATGCTTTATATTTTTTGATAGTGTTACCTACTTCTGAACATATGACTGAACACATATAAAGCTGGAGCCATGACCATTTAGAGCTTCTTCTGTGGAAGAACTATGCATTCACTAGTAAACAAAAGTAGTTTTATCTTCTTTTTTTTTCCTCCTGGACACCATTTCCTCTCTCACACTGTTGCTCAAATTGGATGGAGTCTAAGGTCCTTTGAGGAAATTTTTGTTTAATGACTCAAAATAAAATAGGAAGAGTCTAAAGTGCTAAATGTAATTCTAGATAAAAGGTATAAGATCATGCCTGAAAGGATAGTAATTTTATCTAACAACTGCCTGTTCACCCCTTATTTGATCATTAACTAATCTCCAAATTCCTGACTAAATCCCTTTTGTAAGCCAGAATGTGAGCTAAAAACTGGGATTTTAAAAAAGTTTTCATTTGAAATCCAGTTAGTTAACATATATGTTTGTATTAGTTTCATGTGTACAATATAACATCTAGCACTCGGTGCTCATCATGACAAGTGCTCTAATTAACCCCCATCACTTATTTAATCCATCACTCCTTTCAGATCCTCTCAAGTAACCATCAGTTTATTCTCCGTAATGAAATGTCTGTTTCTTGCTTTCTTTCTCTTTCTATGTCTTATTATTTCCCCCTTTGCTTGTTTGTTTTGTTTCTTTTATTCCATATATGAGTAAAGGTATTTGTCTTTCTCTGACTGACTTATTTCACTTTTAGCATTATACTGTCTAGTTCCAGCCATGTTATTGCAAATGGCAAGATTTCAGTCTTTTTTTATGGCAGAATAATATTCCATTGTATATACATACCACTTATTCTTTATTTATTCACCAATTGATGGATACTTGGGCTCTTTCCATATCTTAGCTTTACAAATAATGCTACTATAAACATAGGGGTGCTAGCATCCCTTTGAATACGTTTTCTTATATTCATTGGTAAATACACACCAACAGGATTGTTGGATCACAAAGGACTTCTATTTTTAAATTTTATGGAAATTCCATACTGTTTTCAAATATGGCTGTATCAGTTTGCATCACCACTAACAGTTCACAATTGTTACTTTTTCTTTTTTTTAAGATTTTATTCATTTGACAGAGAGAGATCACAAGTAGAGAGAGAGAGGAGGGAGCAGGCTCCATGCCTGGCAGAGAGCCCAATGTGGGACTTGATCCCAGGACCCTGAGATCATGACCTGAGCTGAAGGCAGAGGCTTAACCCACTGAGCCACCCAGGCAGCCCCCACAAGTGTTACTTTTTCACATCCTCTCCAACACCTTTTGTTTCTTGTAGTGTTGATTTTAGCCATTCTGACAGGTGTGAGGTGGTATCTCTTTCTAGTTTTGCTTTGCAATTTCCTGATGATACATGATGATGGACATCTTTTCATGTATCTACTGAACATTTGAATGTGTTCTTTGGGGAAACACTTGTTCATGTCTTCTATCCATGTTTTTATTGGATTATTTGTTTTTGGATGTTGACTAAAAACTGGATATTAAGTAACACACAAGACAGGTTTCCTTGAGCTTAAATTTTATTTGCATGAGTGTCATTAACAGGAAAAAATATGCATATGTGTATGTACAAGTGTGTTTATGTATACATCTATCTATCTATCCTCTATCCCCTGTCTTCTAATTGTGGTAAATCTTGTAAAGTGGGAAATGGGATAGTCTGAAGAAATGTGCTGCTGGATATGTTGGGTAAGCAAATTTAATTGCACTCAGATGCATTGGATATAAGTGAATCACTCAAATGAGTTATTTAATATTATATAGAAACAAATTAAAATTTTATGTAGTTGAAAATAATAGGTGGTTAAAATAATTTTTGTTGTTTGTTGTTTTTGTGTCTTTTTTTTGTTTATATATACTATGGTGTGAATGTTTATGTCTCCCAAAATCATATTATGAAATCTAACTCTGGAAGTGATAGTATTAAAACATAGGGGCCTTTGGGAGGTGATTATGTCATAAGTGGGATTACAGTCCTTTTAAAGGAGACCCCAGAGCGTTCTCTTGATTCATTCATCATGTACATTTACAGTGAGAAGATAGCCATCTATGAGGATGTGGGCTCTCCCTGGATCTGCCCATTCCTTAATCTTGAACTTCTCAGTTCTAGAACTGTGAGAAATAAATTCCTGTTCTTTATAAGCTATTCAGTCTATATCATGTCCATTATAGCAGCCTGCATGCAGAAGAACACTATGACCTAAAACGAGAGCAATAAATATAAAGTTTCAGTAAAGTCAGTTGGTACAATGTTTTTTTACTTAGAGAAGACATGCTGCTTCATGTTAAACCTTGATATTGGATATGTTTCTTGAAGGGCCACTTCTTACTCCTTTGTGTGTTTTCCACAAAGTCCAGGATGATGCCTTACATAAAGGTAATATTTTATAAATACTGTTGGAAATATATACTTCTCTAAAATCTTATTTTGCCTACAGATTACTTGGATCCACTTTGCCTTGTGTAGAATATTTGAAATATATTAAGAACAGAATGTCTCTCTAAATAACATTTAGAATCATCATTAGTTTATGACTCCTGACTCATTTGTTTATGCAGTGATACTTACTGCAAGAACACTGAAGTTTGTAATATAATTTTGAATTAATCACCAAGCTAGTTTAATATAACTTATGAAAAAATAATTTCTCATGTTGGTTTAATTCTGCTCTTATGTTATGGTCATGACATTTTCATTAAAATAAAGTAGAAAATAGAAGTAAATAATAAATGAAAAATAAAAAATAATAAATAAAAAAATAAAAGTAAAACTCTTGTGAAATGTTAAACTTTTCTTACTTATTTTGTTTTGCTTTTCCTCTACGATGCTGGCAAAGCTGTATTTTGCAGATAGATTCAATTTTCTAGTTGCTAGGTTTGTTACTTTTGCTAAAATTTTCAAAATATAAGAAGTTGAATAGTCATGGATTGTTTATTAAACTCCTTATCTACACATATAAAAATAAAACAATGATGGTGACCTGGGTATTTCTAAAATTGTATTCTGTTTTTCCATATTGTGTTTTACAATGTAATTAATAAAGATTTTGCATATATTAACACCCATCCCCTTCTATCTCATCTGTATGTCCATTACAGAGCATGTATGATTTCTATTCATTGCTATGTTGTGGTGAAGAAATTGTCTGAAGTAGTCCTATATTTATGCAGGTAGATCTTAAGCTACGGTGCTCTTGTTTATTTGCTTGTTCGTGATCAGTATGTCTGAAAGATGGTAACTATTGCATCAGGTATGACGATTAAAAAATATTATTGGTGCCTGATACACTGTGATGAAATAGGTAAGTCGATTCATAATTTGTTAATTAAATTAGAAAAAAATTCCTTTGGATTTGTCCTTTATTAAGAGTTTTTTTTTTTTTTTTTTAACAAATTGCTTGGGATGTTTTTTGTGTAATATATATCACATGCCTCAACCTTTAAATTTGAATGTAGAAAAGAGTTATCAGAATGAGCCTAGAAAATATTGTTATGAAATATTTGTGTTCTGTTATATTATGTTAACTTAGGAAATAATGGTAGTTATTTTTATTAGCATTTCCTACTTTCCACATGCCCTTACAGATGAGATATCATGTTTTTCCTACTCTTTTTATCGTGGTTGTTATATTCTTCATGATCAATAACAATCAATGAAAATTCATAACATTAATTTTCTTTGGGAAAGTGATATTTTAGCAAGAATCCATGACCAAAAATTTTAGCTGTTGTTCTTCTAGGAGATGAGACTATCAATGTTCCCGAAATTTCAAGAAATAGAACTTATTAATTGTGTTGGTTGATGTTTATTGTTTCTGAACTTAGAGGTGCATAATTCAATTTAAAATTTATTTTGGGGGCGCCTGGGTGGCTCAGTGGGTTAAAGCCTCTGCCTTTGGCTCAGGTCATGATCCCAGGGTCCTGGGATCGAGCCCCGCATCGGGCTCTCTGCCTAGCAGGGAGCCTGCTTCCTCTTCCCTCTCTCTCTGCCTGCCTCTCTGCCTACTTGTGATCTCTATCTGTCAATTAAAATAAATAAAATCTTAAAAAAAATGGAGTGGACCTTACGGGGGTGCTTATCTGAAATTGAGGGACATTATAAAAAAAATAAAAAATAAAATTTATTTTGAATTGAAAACAAGATCTTACTGAAGTTTAGGCATCCCACTTTATATCAGGCCTCCAGTACATTATAATTTATTTATAGAAAATTTCATAAACATGAATGTCACTTTTCCTATTGCATTTATACTGAAACTGCAATGACTCAAAGATGTCAGATCTGAAAAGCACTACCTTTCTATAATTTCTGTTTCCTAGAAGGAATGGATATACCATTTTAGCACAATTATCCAACAGTATTCAAAACCACCCTGAATTTTAAGACATAGTTTTTACACCCTAAAAATCAAGTATGAAAATGTATAAACAACCAAATCTCTATCTGTAAATGAAATACTCCCACACAGACGTGTTTTAAAACTTTCTAACTTAAGGGATTTGATAGCACAGACTCAGGGTAGTAGTTTCAGTGCCTACAGTATACTTTCAGGGAGAGATTAATGTAGGCTCTGAGTCACTTTCTGCCTAGAGATGACCTAATAGTGGTTCTGCCATTGTTTGTTTGTTTTTGAAAATACGTCCCTGGGCGTCATTCAGAAAATGCAGAGTTTGGCAATCTATATAAATTAAGGATGATCTTTCTGAATGTTTGTCTTTCACTACATCAAATTAACATAATTGGACAGAAATTCCACTAAATTAAGCATTGTTAGGAAACGTGTAAATTGGAGCTGCTCAAATTAGTTGCTCTTTGAACTATGTGCTGTTGGTTCAGGATTAGATAAGGAGTTTGAAGGAAAACCTAAATCATTGCTTCCTTTTTTGAGAGAGTCTTAGCATATTTTCTTAAAATTAGCTGAAATAAACAATGTGTTTAGTCGCAAAGTGATTTGCATTTTTGCACAAACTCCCTATCTCCTTGAGAATTATAACAAATATTTCATGAAACATCATTGATCTTTACTTTGTGACACTGCTGTAAAGTACATTCAGAGTTGCCAGTTAAAAGTGTTAGTGTTGAGATGAAATGTCATGCATTTTTCTTCACTTCCATGCAAATGGACACAGTAATTTATTAAGACACAATGAAGAAAAAAAAATTGACAATGAGTTCCAGATTTTAAAAATCACTTGCCATTCAATCCAAATTGTGAGTTTGATCGGTTACCGAACACTTTATAATGCACCCCCGGTAATTTTACAGAGATTATTTTTTTCTTACCAATTCTTGATTATTCTGTCTTGCAATGCAGAGAAAGCTAACTAAATTAAAATAAACTTCCGTTAATTTTGATTGTTATAAACTTAAAACTGATTAATTTCCATATACAGAGTTTAAAATGTTCACAATTTACATTAAATATATATTCTGTGTGTACCTTGGAAAAATTATACTGAAAATTGAAATTAAAATGATGTTGTATATAGCTGCAAGAAGCCGCCTGTCCCATTTCATCTTACTATATAAGTTTTGTCAGGTAATTTATAAAATCCCTACTGCATAACAAGTCTATTTTTATTGGAATGGGTAGTAATGTTTCTTCTTATTTCTAAATAAGAGTTGGTCTATGAGTGCATCTGCAACTGTATTTTTCCTAAGTGGCTTCATGGTCTTGAACTGAGAAATCTCAGAACATTAAACATCAAAATAATATATTTTGACATAATTAGACATCAAGGAAATGCAATTAAAATGACACTGAGATATCACTACCCACTTACCAGAATGGCTAAAACTAAATATAATGACAAGACCAAAAGAAAAAATATACCATTTGATGATACACAATGGCAAGTTGTACCATAACTTAACCATCTCAGACTAGTGAAGTGTTAAATTTGTTTTTCTAAGCAATGTTTTGGGTCACTTACCACTTTTCAAGGATATAAAGTGCTACCATTTTACTTAAAACTGTGAAATTTGGTCAGATTTAAATTTCAATTTATGTTAAAACATTCTGTAAACTGTGTTAAACTTTGACATTTGTTCCCTCTGTTCAGTGAATAACACTATATCATATTCTGAAAAATACGCTAATTTTCATTTTGAAAAATATCCCTTTTTCCTCTTATGGTAATTATTAATATGAATTAATAGTAGAATTTGATATGGTTCCATATGCCCATAAATACTTTTATTGTATATTATCAAATTTAATAATGAATATAATGTACTTCTTTGGACAATTTTTAAAGACCAGTCTACTCTTAAAACAAAAAAATGGAGACGCACTTCTTTAGTTCACACAAATTTCATTTTATTATATATAACCTCAGATAAATTTCAACAAATCATAATTTATTAAAATTATGTCTACTTAAAAATCTCATAGAGAGTAAAACCATCAAAAATAAAAATAAACACACACAACACACACACATCACCCATGTATTGGCAAATTACAGTTGCTGTAACAATACATTAGGCATTCCACTGTTGAGGGCTATCATATCAAAATTTCCATCAGTGACAAGAAGATTTGTATCCAAATGGACTGATTTTCCAGAATCCAAGAAAAAGTCTCCTAGGGTTTATTTAAAGATAAATATTTGAACAAATACTTCTTAAATTTAGGAAATTCAGAACATACGATTAAGGAATATTTGCAGTGCAGACTATATTCAATCCTTCCTTCAAAATGTGCCTTTGAGTACATAATTCTGTTTTCTCTATCTAAATTGAGCTGTTCTCCAAGGAAGTTTTCTAAAATGTGTATCTCTGTGTGATAAATGTTCTAAGACCTAACATGCTTCATTGTATTTTTACTGTGCTCTCAAATTTAATCAATAATTTGGCTTGATGTATAATATCTAGTTTCAAATATCTTTTCCATCTATACAAACACCCAGCTGTCTCCTTTATATGCTATTACTATTGAGAATTCTGCTGTCAGTATTATTCTTGTACATTTTAGGTGATCTGTTCTTCTCTTGGGCATCATTTATGCTCTTCTCTGTTTTTGATATTCTTAAAACTCACCATAAAGTATATGAGTGGTTTTGTGTGTGTGTGGTTTTTGTTTTGTTTTGTTTCTGATTTCTCATGTTTGGCATCATTTTAAGTCTAGTATCTTTTATCTTTCTTTAATTCTCCAAAATTTATCTCAGTACTTATTTAAATATTTTCTTTATTTTTTTTTCTCTTCTGCTGCATTTGGGCAAAAGTCATTAATTTGTTTGTTTGTTTGTTTTTCCCAACTCATTTATTCATTTTACAGCTATATTCATCTTAGTCTCCATTTATTGTATTCTTTATTTCAACAATTTTCACTTAATTTATATTCACAGTATAGTATCATTTCTTTGTATATGTATATCATTATTTTATCATATACTTTTAAGCTATTTTTAAAAATATTTTATTTATTTATTTGACCGTGAGAGATCACAAATAGGCAGAGAGGCGGGCAGTGAGAGAGGAAGGGAAGCAGGCTACCTGCTGAGCAGAAAGCCCGATGTGGGGCTTGATCCCAGGACCCTGAGATCATAACCTGAACCGAAGGCAGCGGCTTAACCCACTGAGCCACCCAGGCGCCCCTTTTAAGCTATTTTTTTTAAAGTACAGTCATTCTTTTTTTTTTTTTTAAGATTTTCTTTCTTTATTTATTTGACAGAGAGAGATCACAAGTAGACGGAGGGCAGGCAGAGAGAGAGAGAGAAAGAGAGAGAGAGGGAAGCTGACTCCCTGCTGAGCAGAGAGCCTGATACAGGACTTGAACCCAGGAACCTGAGATCATGACCTGAGCTGAAGGCAGTGGCTTAATCCACTGCGCCACCTAGGCGCCCCTAAGCTATTTTTTTAATTCCTGTTCCAATAACACTTGGATTGCCATATAAAGTTAACCACATCACCTTTTTTAGGTAAGTAATTGTACTTTTTATGTGCATAGTTATTTTGGTCCATGAGTTCAGCTCCTCTTAGGATCATCAAATCTCTGTAAAGTCTGGGTATGCTAGGATTTTCTAAGCAACAATAAAATACATTGAAACCTGGTAGCTTAATTATAATAATGTTTTCTTTCTCAATCATTCACAATAGTATTACATTCTGAGTAGCTTCCTTCTATTTTGCAGCTATAGTGTTTGGAAAAACTTGAATTGTGATATCACTGTGATAATGTGAATTAGTCAGGGTTTTTTAGAGAATTGGGAAGATAAAAAAAGGAAGATATTCTCCAGGGCCAACTCTAGAAGTGACTATTCAATTGAACAAAACTCAGAAATGCCATCTCCAGTGAAATACAAAGAAGATTATGTATAGTTCTGGGCACACACATCTCATTTGACCCAATGATGTATATCAATGAAAGACTGAAGGCCAATCACCACTCCATGGGAGAATTTAAAAATAAATTTACTAATGAGGCCAAGAATTCAGAATCACAAATAATTCAGAACTAATTATAACTGCCTTCACTTGATGTAAGATAAATCCTACGATCAAGTTTCAATTTTAAATTCTTACAATTTTAAATTCTTAAATCCTTATGAAGAAGCATCATTTGGAGGGAGCAGTTTTCATAATTTATCATCCATCAGCCTTTTTTTTAAGATTTTATTTATTTCTTGGACACAGAGAGAGAGAAAGAGAGAGAGAGAGAGAGATCACAAGTAAGCAGAGAGGCAGGCAAGCAGGGAAAGAAGCAGGCTTCCTTTTGAGCAGAGCCCGATGTGGGGCTGGTTCCCAGGACCCAGAGACCATGACTTGAGATGAAGGCAGAGGCTTAACCCACCACCCACGTGATGAGAGAGCCACTCAGGTGCCCCTCATCCATCAGTCTTAATTGATTGGAGGAAAATGTGTGGAGGAATAATGCCTTAGGGAGCTAATCTCTCTAAAGAATTTTCAAGTCTTTACCCCTTCAAGGTTTTTGTACAGTTCTGATAGCCTCTAAACATCCAGCTGATTTCTACAGTGACAGGCCTGTTAAAACCTGTCTTCAAACCAGGAATAGAGCTTGAAACATACCAGTCAAGAGCAACTTTGAGTCTTTTAAGGAATTTATCATCATTTCTTTGTTTTTGGTTAATATCTGAAATAGTTCCATATTACACTTGCATAATTTCTCCAGAGCTGACTTTGAAGGAGGCATTCAGTTCCAGCTAGTTCCATATTTTGGCAAGAACTATAATTCTATATATATAAAAAAAAAACATATTTTAGGGTGCCTGGGTGGCTCAGTGGGTTAAAATCTCTGCCTTCGGCTCAGGTCATGATTCCAGGTTCCTGGGATTGAGTCCCACAGTGGGCTCTCTTCTCAGCAGGGAGCCTGCTTCCATTCCTCTCTCTCTGGCTGCCTCTCTGCCTTCCTGTGATCTCTGTCAAGTAAATAAATAAAATTTTTTAAAAAACATATTTTATACCAGTTATTCATGTTTATTAACGAAGATATCACAATACAAATAATACAAACAGTTGCTCTTTATTAATACCTTCAACCAAGATAAAAAATATGTCATATTTTATACAAAAATTTTATATCATCTGATAGGTCAGATATATATAAAATTACTTTTAAAGTTTTAAAAATATCATCAAATATTTTCATTTAAATGCAAATTTGAAAAAAAATCTACTTTTCCAAACACGACTTTTCATCCTATTTTTTTTGAATTTTGTCGACAATTGATAAAATGTTTAGCGAGACTATAAATGTTAGATCAAAAAAAATGATTAATAGATGTAGGTTCAAATTATTATGTTCCATTAAAAATGATTTAGTCTTTGTTGAACATCTGCTTGGTAATATGTTGTATCCAGATATAGTAAATTAATGATATATATAAAATTATAGGGAAATGACACCTTCCGTTTAATTATGAGTAGAGCTTTTAAAATGCTATTTGTCACAACCTGTCATCTTTTCATTATGTAGCATTATGTAGCATTTAAAAAATGTATACTCTTCACTTCGAAGTCTTTTAGAAATCTAAAATATGACTTTCTATGGTTTGTGTCCATATTCCTTTATTGCCAGTTTGAACAAATCCACATGCTTGGATTCAAAGGTAATAAATTCCTCTTATTTCGAAAAATGATGTTTATTTTTGTTCTCTCACCCTTCGCAGGTGGTTTCATTTTAGCACACTTCAGAGTTATAATTTCATGCTTATTAAAAACATTTATTATGATCTACATAGATGAATGAAACTTTTATTTTATTAAATTATTTGCCAAAAAATCTGTTATTTTTAAAAATGTATATCCTTTGAAGGGTTATTTTAGAGCGTTCAGAGAGGATCTAGGAGTGTGATATTATGCAGTTTTTAAGCAGGTATGAAATGGTTATTTATATGATTGTTTCTTTAAGGCTTATGTATATTGTCCATTATATGCTATAAAATATTTTGAAAGTAAATTTAAAGTATGTTTTACATAGTTTATTTTTTGGAAAAAATATTGAAATGACTTATGAAATTCAGTATACTCTCAACATTAATTTATTTTGAAATTTACCAGTTGTCTACTGAACCTATTATATGGCAGATATTACTTCAGACTACACTGGTAAATGAAATACTTGGCTTTGTAGAACTTTTATTTTCATGGGTGAGACAATTAAAAGCTATAAACCTTAATAAAAATTGCATAGTGCATTCAAAAATGATGAGTAAAATGGGGAAAAAGAAAAATTCGATCAGGGTGAGAAAAATCAAGGTTGCTAGGCAGGGGATGGGAGTTAAAATTTTTAATAGGAAGATCAGGGTAGTTACAATGAAGCTGACAATTGAACAAAGGTATGGAAAGGTGATGAATTTGCCCAGAACTATTAGCAATAAGATCACTCCAGACAAAGGAATTGGCTATCTTGAAGGCCATAAGGTTGGATCATGCCTGGCATATCTGAGGAATAGCAAGGAGGCCACTGTGAGTGACTGAAGAGTAGCAGGGAAAGAGGTCACAGAGGTTAAATGAGTGGCTAGATCATGTAAAAGCTTAGAAGTCATTGTAAAACTCTGGCTTTTATATTTGGAAACTTACTGTGTGATAGAATTTCTGCTAATAACTGAGAGTTCAAATGTCCATAAAATTTCAAGGATTCTTATTCTACTAAGACGGAATAAAGAAAAAGAGTTCATATTTTCACATGGTGTAACAAATGCTCGGAGATCCAAGTGTAGGAAGCTATGGGAGCACAGAAGAAGGCACTAAAATCACACCAATATATTTGATGACTGTGACTATATATAAATTTGTATTTTCTAGATTTTTTATAGTCATGGAATCACACAGTATATACTATTCATTGCCTGGCTTTTCTTTGAGAAAAGCATCATTACTTTGAGAATCTGCAATTGTAAATAGTTCATTTTGATGTTGAATAGTAATCTCTTTAATGAATAGATCATAATTTGTCTTTGCTCAATTGATGGATATTGATGAACATTTCCACTGTTTTCAATTCTTAAAGCTGCTATGAAATTCATATACAAGTCCTTGTATGAACATAGGGTTTGTTTCTCTTGGTTAAATACCTAGAAGTAAAATGGCTATTTGTGTAACTGCAACATATTTTGCATTTAAAAAAATTTTCAAACTATTTTCCAAAGTGGTGGTATCATGATATATGCCAACAACAGTTTGGATTATTTGTTGCTTCTCAATCTAGCTCAGACGAAGTACAATTAGCCTTTATAATTTTAGCCATTCTAATAGATATGTAAGCATGTCTCCTTATGATTTTAGTTTGTATTTCTTTAATGTCTAAATGTTGAGAAATTTGTCATGTGCTTATAAGCCATCCATATTCTTTTCGTGACATATCTCTTCAATAATTTTCTTCAAAATTGGATACTCTGTTTGGTTATTATTAAGGTTTTTAATTTTTTTCATTTTTTAATAATCAGAGTAGATGTCCATTATCAGATATATAATTTGCAAATCCATTCTTCATCTTTACGGTTTCTGAATGGAGCTTTGATAGCTGTGTCTTTCAAGAAAGTGCTACTTCTTTCCTGGTACACCAATGTATGACTAGAACATTATCAATGTTGACCTTTGCAAAGAAAATCATGGCTTAAGATATATGTAGTATGCGGTTGTTTGGAGTGTTCTGTAATATCAAGCATATCTAGTTAGTTGATAATTTTGTTCAAGTCTTACATATCTTACCAATTTGATGACCATTTGTCTATATAATCTTAAAATAAGGGTGTTGACATTTTTTTCCATTTCTCTTCTAAGGTAGAAGTTATGATTTTTTCTTAGTTTTTCCCAATATATCCCCAAATCTGTTATTAAATATTAAAAGTCAAGAATTATTATACTCCCTGATGAATTCATCCTTTTACTCTTCTGTAATTTTGACTTGATCTTTATGTCTGATAATAAAATTTGCTTTAAAATCACTTTTCATTATCTTGATATAACCACCAAAGTTATAGTGTGATTAGTGTTAATATAGCATACTTTTTCTTTTACTTTAAAGCACTTCTATACTTAATCCTGACAAAGAAACAAAACAGATTTTTAACTCTGGAAGCATCTTTCTAAATTATCTTTTTTTTTTTAAATAAAGCAGTAGCAATTTTTGTTAAGGGACCTAAAGTGAAAGTAGGATTAGAAATTTATTTATTTATTTAGTAAAAGTTTTTATTTTGTTTATTGACAGCAAGAGAGAGAGAGAGATAGAGAAGAAGAAGCTCACAAGCATGGGGAATCACGTGCAAAGGGAGAGGAAGAAGCAAGCTCCTTGTGGTGCAAGTAGTCCCATGCAGGGCTAGATCCCTGTACACTGGAATCATGACCTCAGCCAAAGGCAAACATCTGCTTAAACAACTGAGTCATCCAGGCACCCGTAGAAAATTAAAAAAAAATAACTTTTAAAAACATTTTGTTTCTTTCTTGTATTTTTTTTAATATTTTATTTATTTGACAGACAGAGAGATAGGAAGAGGAACTATAAGCAGGGCAGAGGGAAAAGGAGAAGCAGGTTTCCCACTGAGCAGAGAGCCTGATGTGGGGCTCCATCCCAGGACCCTGGGATCATGACCTGAAAAGAAGGGACACTTATGGAGGAAGCCACCCAGACACCTCTTTTCTTTGTTTTTAATATATGGCAACTGATGCTTCCCAGCAACGAGGAGCATATTACCCATTGATTAAATCTTTGATAACAACCTATTTAAAAAGGTGTGTAAATATATACTTACTCAGATTTATACACTTTGTGTTTTCTTCATAGTTTGGGGCTGGACCCCATGGTGACAACACTGCTTTCAGCCTTTGCCTTCCCATCTTTTGATACCAGGTATTTGGTCAGCAAAGCAAATTAGTATCAAAATTAATAAGCCCTTGGCACCATATCTCTGGAGCAGGGGTTGCTCTTAGCCAAGGCCCAGAGCAGTTGACCTCCCCTCGCTAGTGCTATAGCCCCAAGGACTAGGTCCCTGCCACCAGAACTCAGTCTTACATGTTATGCTAAGCAGACAAAACCAAAACAGGAAAGCTCCGACATCTTTCACTGGCATGCCTCATCTCCAACTCCCAACGACGTCCAGGCAGTACCAGATGCCAGGGAGGGGTCTTGGTCCAACATATGGGCAGGAAGGAAGTAGCCACGAGCAAGTACCTGCCTCTCTGTGCCTTTCTTTCATGAGCAGGTTGTAATGAGGAGGAAGAGGAAGGGGAAGAGAGGTGAACTTCAGGGGGTGAAGGCCTCAGGTAGGCATCTGGCTCCTGCCAGTAGGAAAGGGACAAAGGAGAAGGCAGTGAGTCTTGCAGGGAGGGTGGGGGGTAAGGGTTACAGCTTATGACGGAATCTGGACAGGAGTAATAGGGATACTAGTCATTTGAGTCCACCATTGGCAAGCTGGGCTGGGTGTCAGGGCAGATAGGCCTCCCTGGGCAATGGCACATGAGAGAAGGTGCTCTTCTCTGAGGAGCAGGTGGAGCTTCGGGTGTTGGGAAAGCATAGACAGTATTGTTCCAGGGCCAAGGACAGGTCCAGGTACTCCTGGTTGGAGGTCAAGGCCACAGTATGATCCAGGTCTTCTACCAGCAGCTTGAAGGTACCACATGCCAGCCACCCCTCATTATTGTGTATATCTCTCTGTTGCACTTATTGGCTTATCCATCAAATGACTCCTTCAGCAGCTTGAAAACCACCTCCACAGGCACTCCAGGATATGAGAGGCTTCCAGAGTGAAAATTTTGCACAGGATCACCCCAAAAGACCAGAAGTCACTCTGGTGGATGTAGATCTGGTCAAACATGGCCTTAGGGACCATCCACTTCACCGGCAGTCCACTGTTGGTTGTATTTTTATAGTAACTGATGTGGTGATATCTCTGGCAAGTCTGAAGTCTGAGATTTTCATCATGTTGTCCTTTGTCACCAGCACATCCCTGGTGGCCAGGTCTTGGTGTATGCAATTCTTGGAGGTAAGATACTCCATGCTTCAGGCTACCTGGTAGGCACAGGATACCAGGTCCTTGGAGGAGAGTTGCTCTGCTGCATTGTGGCTGATATTATAACAGTACTCCAGGTCAGGAGGCCTCTGGGCTTGCAGGTACTCCTGTATGTTGTCTTTGGATGCCTATTCCATGAGAGTGTACGAAGGACCATCCTGTGAGCAGGACCCAGCAGGTTGATGGTGTCCTTGTGCTGTCCAATCATCTTCATCATCTCCATTTCTGAGATTAGGTTAACAGGTCTTTCTCTGTTGCATCTGACTTCAACATCTTCACAGACACTTTAGTCAAATGGTTGGATTTGTCTTTGTCCAGTCCAATGGCCTCCTCCATCACCACCTGCCCAAAATAGGCCTGTCTTAGGGGTCTGCCTAAACTGCCTACAACCAGCCTACCTCAAGGCAGTTATGAACTCTACATTATCCTCAAAAACATTAAACCACAAGCTAAAAATTCTCTTCACTAGGTCTCTGTCGTAGGTCGAATTTTCCTATCGTTCATCATTTATCTTTTTCCTAATTCTTATTTTCAGTATAGTTTATTTTGCTTCCAGGTGTTTCCCCTGGTTTCTGGATGCTGTTTCATAGGGAAGAATTATCCTGTCATAAAATTATTTCTTGAGCATTCATTACATCTCTCAGTTAAAATGGGTTCTTTTATGGTATTGATTCATTTGAGTTTTCTCAAAATGGGAAGACTTTTCAAAATGGTGTTTTCCTCAAGGTTCAGATTATGTCTTCGCCTCATCTTTACTCTTTTTGAAATTCACTTTTCAAATTCTTGTCCCTCTTTTTATCTTTTTAAATTAAAATGTTTTATTTTTACTATTTTTTTATTTGAGTATAGTTCATATTCAGTGTTACATTGGTTTCAGGTTTTCAATATCTCCATACATTATTCTATGATCACTACAAATATAGCCACCATCTTTCACCATATAACACTATTATAATATCATTGACTATATTCTCTACACTGTCCCATATCTCTTTTTAAAATCTCTGATTTTTATGTTTTCTGTTATTCCAATTTTCGACCATCATTTTACTTGGTTACTTTAATAAAATATGCCTGATTACACACTCTTTGCTGAACACCATAGCATTTGATTTATAGTAGTCTTCTTTTTCTTCTTCTTTTTTTTAATTAACATATAATATATTATTTGCCCCAGTGGTACAGGTCTGTGAATCGCCAGGTTTACACATTTCACAGCACTCACCACAGCACATACCCTCCCCAATGTTCATAACCCCACCACCCTCTCCCTACCCTCCCCACCCCCCCGGCAACTCTCAGTTTGTTTTGTGAGATGAAGAGTCTCTTATGGTTTGTCTCCCTCCTGATCCCATCTTGTTTCTTTTACTCTTTTCCTGTCCCCCAAACCCCCCACATTGCACCTCCATTTCCTCATATCAGGGAGAACATATGATAGTGTCTTTCTCTGGTTGACTTATTTTGCTAAGCATTATACCCTCTAGTTCCATCCATGGCAACGCAAATGGCAAGATTTCATTTCTTTTGATGGCTGCATAGTATTCCATCATATATATATATATATATACCATTCATTTGTTGATGGACATCTAGGTTCTTTCCATAGTTTGGCTATTGTGGATATTACTGCAATAAACATTTGGTGCACGTGCCCCTTTGGATCATGTAGCAGTCTTCTTTACCTGTATCAGAACCCCAAGAAGCTTTATTTATTTATTTACTCACATAAACAGATGATCCAACACAACGTTTTTTGATGTTCAAATGTATTATAATGTCTTACCGCTTAACACTATGCTTACTGCTCTCTTTCACTGTCTGACTAAATCCTCATCATCACTATGCCATTTAATGAGAAATAACATTTGAACTCAGAGTTCTCTCCATATTAGGGAATGAAGACTCCACCCTTCTGTTTGTGCAGGTAAAATAAATGTTGATATTGTCTGTCCTGCACATACCCCATCCTGTTCACCAGAATATTCACCATCAAAATATATACAAAATGAAAACCATACCTCACCACTTCTATTACCACCCAGCATGCTAAAAACACCATCATATATGTTCCTGAATTATTGACTTGATTGATAGCCCCACTTCCACACATACTGCACTCCTTTCTCCCTGCAAATTTATTTTGGTACAGCAACTTAACCTAAAAATCAAGTCAGATGATTTTATTCTGCTGTTGAAAGTCTTTTGGTATCTTCCCCTTTCATATTAAATAAAAACTGAAGGCGTTTCAATGTACTAGAAGGTCATACATCAATATGTTCTTCCTCTCTCCACCACTATGAACTCCTCATTGGCCTCCTTGCTTTTCCTCAAAAGTAACAGACAAGCTGTTCACACAAAGTCTATATACTTACTTGCTCTGCCTAGAGCAATCTTTTCCTTTAATATTTGTATAACACTCTCCTTCACTTCCTGGGTCTTTGTGCAAATAACATCTCCTAAATGAGATATAACTACCCAACACAAAATAAAATTAACTTTCATCCCAGCATTCTCCAATGGCTTTTACCTTTCTTGTATTTCTTTGTAACACTTATCGCCATCAACCATCAATCATTATTCTATTACTGGTTTATTTTCTTATTTGAGACAGAGAGAGAGAGAGAATTGGGAGGGTGCGCAGAGGAAGAAGAAAACACCCCACTGCCTAGAAAGCCTGCTGGGGAGTTACATCCCAGGACTCTGAGATCATGACCCAAGCCAAAGGCAGTCACTCAATGGACTGAGCCACCGAGGTGCCCCTCTATTATTGGTTTATTTCACTATTATATTTCAAAAGAATGTAAGCTCTTTGTGGTCAGGTATTTTATATGTTTTATTAATCGAATTATTCTCAGAAAGGTAGCTGGCAGATTGTAAGGGCTCACTAAACTGTATTTTGTTGTTATTATTGGGCTCCTTTATGGGCTTTACCTCTTACGCTAGAAGTCTATCCTTCAGATGTAAGCAATAAGAATAGAGCCCTGCTGCCTGTTCAAATGTGTAAAAAGCATGTATTAAGTCGATATTTTAAAAGCTAAATGAATGGCTTAATAGTTGTATATAGGGGGGAAGGGAACATATTTTCCACAGTTTAGAAGTGGAGTTCTTTTATACAGTTCTTGTACAAGCCTACACTCTTGAACGATAATGGGCAGTTGTACATTACAATTATACAAACACTTTGGTAATTTATATCCTTTTTTTGTAATTCATGACTGGATCATTTAATTCCTTAGGAGCATTATAGCATTTCAACTTTTCACGTTCAATAAACTTATTGGGGTTGCTACCTTTTTTATTCAAATGGAGAAATAGTCATGATTTAATCTAAATAAAGTGTTACTGATTGTGTTGTTTTCTAGGAATGAGTCGCACATGCTAGTTTAAAAGTTTTGTTAAATTCCCAAGTCTGTCACTGATAAAAGCCTTTTGTAGATTAGTAACTTGATCAAAACGGAAAAGTTATGTAACACCAATTGTTATACTATCTTTGTTTCCATCTTGCATTGTAATAACACCCATCTTAACTCTATTTAAGACAAATCATTGCCAGATGGATTTCTGGCATTGATGGCATGATATGAAATCTAGTATAACTAAAAGTTTTTGGTTTTAGTAGCATATAAATCAATTTAGAAAAATATATGTATTTGATATAAGATAAAGTTTTAAATTATTTGGCAATAGTAAACTAAACCTTTTTTTGTAAATTTTTATTTTCTAAAATTTCATTGATCTCTTTAGCAATAAGAAACAAGTTACAAAAAATTAAGGTTTATTTACCCCAATTCAAAATTATTAGGAATATAATCATAGAGGTTGAAGTATTTAAAATATTGAACCCAAAATATTTTATTAGGTAAATTCATGAATGCTGAGCATTCACTGTTAAAATATACTAATACTATTGATAGATTGGTAGAAGCCTAAAATCAAATATTTATTAAATATTCATATCCATATTTTTTCATGGCTTGGTAATTCATTTCTCTAGCATTAAATAATATTCCATTGTTTGCATGTACTACACTTTTTATTTGACCTTTCACCTATGGAAGGATATCTTGGTTGTTTCCAAGCCTTTGTCAGTTATGAAAAAAACTACTATAGACATCTTTGTGGGTATAGATTTCATCTTCTTTGGATGAATACCAAGAACTGCTACTGCTGAATCATTTGGCAAGAATATGTTTAGTTTTGTAAGAAATTGCCAAGTTGTTTTCCATACTTTATTCTCAATAGACATGGAAGAACATTCCTGTTGCTCCACGTCCTCACCAACATTTCGTGTTCTGTTGTCAGTGCTCTGGGTTCTGGGAATGTACTGGTGTCTCTTTTTTGTTTTAATTTGCATTTTCCTGATGACTTATGATGTGAAGCATCTTTTTATATGCTCATTTGCCATCTGTAATATTTTCTTTTGTGAGGTATCTGCTAAGGTCTTTGGCTCATTTTTAATCAGGTTTTTCCCCCATTGTTGAGTTTTAAGGGGTCTCTGTGTATTTTTGATTAACAGTCCTTTGCCAGATGTGTATTTTGCAAATTTTTTCTCATAGCCTGTGCTTTGCCTTTTCATTCTCTTGGCATTGTGTTTCACAGAATAGACATTTTAAAATTCAGTGCTTGTGCTTTTGTAGCTAAAGTTATCGCCAAAACCAAGGTCATTTAAATTTTCTCCTATATTACCTTCTACATGTTTCATGTTTAGGTTTATAATCCAATCTGAGTTAATTTTTGTGAAGAGTGTATGATATCTGCCTGAATTTATTTTATTTTATTATTTGATTTGATTTGATTTTATATTTTTACATTTAGCTTCACCATTACTCCAGAACCATTTGTTTAAAAGATTGTATTTTGCTCTCTTGTATTGCTTTTGCTTTTATATTAAATATAAAATATAATTGATAATATATATTCTGTTGCTTTAATCTAGTCTTTCTGTGGTATTACAATATCTTGCTTACAATTGTCGTTATGGTAAACTTTTTTAAAAGATTTTATTTATTTATTTGACAGAGAGAGAGATCACAAATAGGCAGAGACACAGACAGAGAGAGAGATGAGGAGAATCAGGCTCCCTGCTGAGCAGAGAGCCCAATGCAGGACTCGATCCGAGGCCCCTGGCATCATGACCTGAGCCAAAGGCAGAGGCTTAACCCACTGAGCCACCCAGGCGCCCCATCGTTATGGTAAACTTTGAAGTCAGTCCTCAGTCTTTGTTCTCCTTCAACACTATGTTGACTATTGTGAGTCTTGGCCTCTCCATATAAACTTTAAAATAAGTTTGTTAATATTAAAAAAAAGAACTTGCTGGAATGCATTAATTGTATAGATAAACTTGGAAACCAGTGACCTCTTGAGCTTAGCAGGAGATAGACCATGGACATCAGTTGTCACAGTGGTGCCTCTGGCAGAACCTATTGCAAATCCCTAGGCTAAATGAGACCTCAAGGATCTAAGAGAATGTCTAAGAAGTACTTGATACATCCCTTGGGTATGGTTTATTGAAGTGTCCACCTGTCTGAAAGCTGGTTAATCTAGATAAGGGAGGGAAAATTAGTTATGATAAAACATATTAACAAACATCAATAAATTTTGTGAACTAATTGTCATGGCTCATATACAATATGACCAACGAAGGGACCATCAGAAGGAAATCATCAGTTATGTTTATTGTGAAATTTTTATTCAAAATAAAGCAATGTGAGGGGAAGACACAATGAGAAAATTACCATTTTTTAAATGGTTAAACTTCTTACAAAATGGAATAGGTTTTATATTCTAAGTAGTATATTGAAAAGTAAAACATTGGGGCACCTGGGTGGCTCAGTGGGTTGGGCTGTTGCCTTCGGCTCGGGTCATGATCTCAGGGTCCTGGGATTGAGCTCCGCATTGGGCTCTCCACTCTGCAGGGAGCCTGCTTCCCTCTCTTTCTCTGCCTGCCTCTCTGCCTACTTGTGATCTCTGTCTGTCAAATAAATAAATAAAATCTTTAAAAAAGAAAAGTAAAACATTAAAAAATAAAATTTCAATTAAAAATTATGTAATTTTAAAAAAGGTTAAAAATAGCAGAACCATTTTTCTTATAACTGGAAAATACATTGTATATATATATCTATCAAAAATAACTCGTCATGGGGGCGCCTGGGTGGCTCAGTGGGTTAAAGCCTCTGCCTTCAGCTCAGATCATGATCCCAGGAACCTTGGATTGAGTCCCACATCGGGCTCTCAGCTCAGCAGGGAACCTGCTTCCTCCTCTCTCTCTCTCTGCCTGACTCTGCCTACTTGTGGTCTCTGTCAAATAAATAAATAAAATCTTTTATAAAAAAATTTTTAAAAATAACTTGTCATGTCTGGAATCAGGAGCATATGGAAAAAAATAATATCTGAAGACAATACTTCTGCCATGTTTTGTGCCTTGTTAATATTTTTAAACAGTCAGGCAACTTTTAGCTTTATTGAAATACCTGCTAAGATACCAGCAGTGCCTTTTGGAGCCCTATGACTATAAAAATTAATTGCAAATATTCAAAATGTTTACTATGGTGTCACTATTTAGGGCCACCACCAAGTATGTTTCAGAAGTAAGCATAACTGTTACTCTTCTGTAAGGCAAAAGGGCATATTTTCAGGACTTCCATCTGCTGTACCAGGAGGTGAATCAAGTAATGATTTTTGTCTATAAAATAATTCACTTTTCAATCTAACATTCCTCATTCCACATTATAATAATAAAAACTAGGAGGAGACTAAAACAAACAAACAACTACAACTACAACAACCAGCTTTGCCTTCAGTGGAAAAGTAAATATAACCTTATGAGTAGCCTGAAATTTATTTTTAAATATTTTTAAGATAAACGTTTTTGTTAGAAAACCATATATTTTATATTACTAAGAAATAACAGGCAAAGTTTTATTAACTTCTAAAAAGTCTAGTTACTTCTATTTATCTATTAACTCATCTCTTTATGAAGTAGAACATGATCACACCTATTGTATCTACCCAAGGTTATATGCTTTGGTTATTTTATGTTTGCTATTTCCTTGCTTAATTTTTACAATATTTGATACATAATAGTATCTTTAAGTCCATCTACGGATTCACAGAATTTGTTTGAACTTCATAAAAATGTACCACACTTTTTGCACTGTCCTTGTTTTACTTCTCTATTAGCTTTGCAAGATTTATTCACTTTAGAGTGTGTATTTTATTTTTATTCCTCCATAATGCTATGTTTACAAATTTGTATTTATCTGTACTTTTAAAAATATCTTAATTATATACCATTTCTCATCTCACGTAACACTCATGTTACTTCTACACTTATCAGATATTATGTAATAGAAAACCACAACTCAGCAACAATAGAACACCATTTTTCAAAATTAAATGGCTTACCAGAATTCTTTAATTCTATCCTTTATTTGTATTAGATGACCCTTTATTCTGGTATTTGGCATTGTTCATTTGGAGGAAAGCTTATAAGTTGATATTCCATAAATAGAAGGATTATTTATGATTGATTAATTATTTTCATTTAGAATGCATAGAATATGGTTGATTTAATATTTCTTACTCTCTGCCTGGAACATAGTGCTATCTATGTAATAGCCACTAAAATATTAAGTTAATCACCTAGACTTTAAACTGCATATTAATAGGAATAACATACAGAACTCTTCTCAGATTGGGACACCTGGGTGGCTCAGTCATTTGAACGCCTGAGCCTTTAGCTCAGGTCATGATCTTAGGGTCCTGGGACTCAGTTCTTCAACAGATTCCCTGCTTAGCCAGGAGTTTGCTTCTCCCTCACCCTGCTGCTCCCCCTGCTTGTGCTCTCTCTCACTCTCTCTCTTACAAATAAATACAATTAAAAAATAAATTCTTCTCAGATAGCTAATATAGAATATCGCCTTGTATTCATCAAAGGGAAAGTGCCGGGGCGCCTGGGTGGCTCAGTATTTAAGCCGCTGCCTTCGGCTCAGGTCATGATCCCAGGAGCCTGGGATCGAGCCCCGCATCGGGCTCTCTGCTCAGCAGGGAGCCTGCTTCCTCCTCTCTCTCTCTGCCTGCCTCTCTGCCTACTTGTGATTTCTCTGTCAAATAAATAAATAAAATCTTTAAAAAAAAAAAAAAAAAGATGATTTTGCCCAAATGCAGGCAAATGTAAGTGTTCTGAGTATGTTGAAATAAGCTTAAGAGAAGCTATGATATTTGATAGTTTAGGGGTATTAAATGCATTTTCAGTTTTTTATGTGTTTCTCTGTACATAGCCCCCTTGTAAGCTGAGGAACATCTCTATATGTATATGTAGCCTTGGTATGGCTTACATATTATTGGCATGAAACATCTAGAACAGTACATGTGCCATATAATTGTCTACAATATCCAACAAGTTTCTTGAAAACTTGTGCCAAAGGGGTTATTTCTTTAAGGATTCTTATTTCAGAAGGGTTCTCTCAAACGTAAGATTTTTTAGAAGTTAAGTGAAAATCTGACCAAACTAAACATTTTTCCATTTTCCCTACTGAGCAAAGATAGCTAAAATCTATCTGCCATTTTCAACACTGTACTCAACGATTGTAATTCTAATTTAAGAACAGATGATTTATATCAAAACCACATGTTGGCCTAATCTTATACAATATACATAAATCTCACTCAGAGCCTTGGACACTTTTATTTGTTGAGTCTATATGGTACTACGGACATTCATCTTTTTTGACCTCATAGCTTCATGTATGTCTATACTTTTGAAAATACATGCATCATAGTTCCATTGTAAAATGTCTGGGTTATAAAATGTGCTATGCTATCAAAATGGTAATAAGAACGTACAAATGACCTGATGTAATGAACTGGACCAGATTGCCAGATATCACATTTCATACCAGAAAGATTCAGTGGTAAGTTTTAAAATGGCCAGCTATACTTCGACTGAATTATAACTCATTTAACTTCTTTCTTTGTGTACAGTATTATACATTAGTCAGTATGATAGTAAATAAGTACTTTGGACAGATGTAAATATGCTGTAATAAACAATGTTTTTCTTCTTTCCTTTAGTCCTTTTTACTTGTAAGACTAGCCACAAATACCATGCCTCCCCCAAGATAATTTTCAATCCAAATTTATCTCTAAATGAATTTATTGCACAGAAAAAAAATATATATATATACACTTACAGTAGATATGTTCAAAAATAGTTACACAACAGCAGGGCCCTATATGTAAGCAGTATAGTTGTTTTGTTTTGTTTTGTTTTTTTCTTTAAAAAAAAAAAGAGGTTATGTGAAATATTGGAATTTTATTTCCAGGCCTAGTATTTCAAGACAGTTAACTACACTTACGGTGTCAACAGCCTCTTGTTGGCAGTATGATTTTATCGGCTCCATGGAATAACAGCAAGAATATACTATTGCTTCTTTCTTTTATGACACACACAGAAAAAAAAATTGACACATTTGCTCAAGACAAACCAGAATTATTTTAACCTATCAAAATTGATGGGAAGCCTTCACTGCCAAAGTCACTGCTGGGTTTTCACAATTCATAGCAGACAATCTGCTACTCCCATTAGGATAAAGGAGAGAAGAGTCATAATCAGGGAAGAAAGCTGGATTTATACTTGTAATTATCATTGAATTATTTAGCCTGCTATAGGATTATTATTATTAGTGTCATTTGATCATTTTCTCTCATTTTATTAAACACAACTGTGAGTAATTACCCTACCTAATATTTCTCTGTATTGGCTGACTAGCTAGCAAACATTCATGAAAATATCCATTAGCCACACACATAAAATGCTGCATTATGATGCTGTTGAATCAGAACATACCACTACCTGATTCTGTAGCTCTTTGAGGATTTGCAAATCAATTAATTATATGTTTCTTGGATTCTTCCCATACAATTAGAAAATTTATAATAGAGTCCATGAACATTATTAGTTTTACCATTTTAAACCAGCAATCACACTTTGATTTTTACAACAAAAACAGAAATATAAACACACACATTTGGATCAGTTTTCTGTTAGTCTGTCTGGACTTCAAAATCCTATTCCTCAAGATAATGCACACCAAAGTTCTGGATTAAGCAAGAAATTAGATGGCACCTGAACACTTGGTTTAATATTCTCCAAAGGACTATGCAACTTATTTCTTACATTATGACATTGTTTTACAAAGATCCACACTTTTATAATGTTAGTATTTTTAATAATCAATAAAGTCAATTAATCATGATTAAAAATCAAACATAAAAATTTCTACTTTTTGCTTTTGCCCTCTCCATTTAGAACTTATTTATAGCCTGATAATTCAAAGGTCCCTATGTTTATGAAAGTCTGGACAGAAATAGCTCTAAGATCCCATTCAGAACTTGATATTAATCTAAGTCTTTAGGCTCCATTCATCCTGAGAGCAAAGAGTAGGACAAAGGATTTGAGTACTGTTAGTTTATCTGGGAGATTACCCAGATAATGAAGCAACTTTGTCAAAGAGGTACATTGTTGATATAATTGTTGTGGATAGAAAATGAAGGCTTGCTTTTACTGAAAGGTCCTGAGAAACTTCTTTAAGTTGTCCTCATGAAGACCTGAAAACTGACAATTTTACCTATGGTTCTTATTTCCACTTCACTGAGTGCTGTCCTCAGAGGACATTAACTCTCCTACACTTTTGGGTTGTGTTGGAGACATTCTAAAATGAGAGAGAGAACATGAGATGCTACCAGTGTTAAGTAACTGCAATTTCCCATGGAACTATCCACCACAGGTTTGGCTATAATCAGGTGTTGGGCCTTGATATCAGAGGGATTTGAGGCAGTATCATTTTAGGTTAATCATTATATCTGAAATTTCCAAAAACTTCAACTGATGAAACTTTGATTATAAATCTATAAATATAACAATAAATCTACAGTATTCAAATTATTTTCATAGAAATACACAAACAAAGCATCAATTGATTAATATTTAAATGTTACAGAATACTGAACTGAAAGGATTTGGTCATAGAACAACGTGTAAGAAGTAGAACTTAGGTTTAGGTTAGAACTCAGGATGCATTTGAGACTCAGTTAAGAAATTGAATTGAAGGACGCCTGGGTGGCTCAGTGGGTTAAGCCACTGTCTTCGGCTCAGGTCATGATCCCAGGGTCCTGGGACCGAGCCCCAAGTCAGGCTCTCTGCTCAGCAGGGAGCCTGCTTCCTCCTCTCTCTCTGCCTGCCTCTCTGCCTGCTTGTCATCTCTCTCTGTCAAATAAATAAATAAATAAAATCTTTAAAAAAAACAAATTGAATGGATGTCTGACTATCTTATAGGTTTGCTAAAAATCAGTGACTTTGTGTTCATGTGTGGCTATGCAGGAATTTTTAACTTTCCTTAAGAAGTTATTAGATTTGATTATATAATGGCAGTAAAGGATGGGGAAAAGCAAAGTACAAACCCCATAAAGACAAAGACACTGAGTATGAGAAAAGAGTAATAGATAAGAAGAATCAATGCATTTGAGGAAAATGGGAATTGAAATACACAATGATTGTTGATTTTTTTAGATGGAGAAAACAAAACTAGCTTGCAAGAAGGAAATAACAGAAGACATGTTGTGATGTGACACAGAATCCTGGAAAAGGCAGTAACATGGAATAAAGGAGTAGGGAGAGCATATCAGGTAATTTGGATAGGAAGGAGTTAGGAGATAATTGCTTGATAAATTTTATATGGCCCACTTAAATGCACAGATTTCTCTTCTTTAATTTATATGGAGAACAGGGTGTCCTTTCTCTTCCCTTTCAGAGCACCAGAGGTGTACTCTTTCAGACTGAAAACCTGAAAAGCTCAGGACTCAGTTGCTTAAGCACAGCTGAGAGGACATATTTCAATTAAGATTTACATTTTGCTGTAGGTAGTAGACTGTCAAAAGTGGTTTAACCATATTTTTTCATTTAACAAGAAGACTACAGAGAGTGTTTTCTGGTGTTGGTTCAGAGTCTTAAGAAAGTCAAGTGAACTATCTTAGAGGTTTTCATGGCTTTTTATTCACAGTTGCAAAAATTGCTGTTGGAGCTCTCACTTTTGAGCCCACATTTCTGGCAGAAAGATAGAGGTAAAAGAGAATGATATCTTGTACGACTGATACTTTGTCATATGGTTACAATGTAACTAGAAAAGAGACAATAAAATATTTGATGTTGTTTTAAGTTTCCTTGTTGTCAATCCCTCAGTGCTTTCTGATATTAAAGGAAAAAGTAGATGGATATTGACCTGGCAACTATCAACACCTGTCAGTCTCTCTTGGATAACCAATATCTCTATAATCTCTTCTTCCCAGTAAAAAAAATATATATATATATATATTCATAACCCACACTGTGCCATCTCAAGTTACTGCACCAAGATAAAATTACAATGATTTTTAGTTGTTCCAAATGGACAGAATACCCTTCCTTATGATATCATGTCTTATAAGATAGATAATTGGCTTGCTACCAATATACCCAGATGTGACTGTGGAAGAGACAGGAAAAAAATAATAATATTTATTTATTCCTTGGGTTGACCCTGTTTACACAG